>NC_034014.1:25562304-25838974 GCF_000346465.2 Prunus persica
ATAGAAAATCAAAGGAGAAGTAGGTAGTAAAGCACACTCGATAGAGGTCTTCCATCTGCAAAGTCACCCAAATTTTTTTTTTATAAATGATATAGAAAAACAAGTTGTCAAAGTCAATAACCTATTTTTAATTTCCAATAGCCAAGTAGTGATTTTTTTTTTCTCGACGTGTTATGCCGGCCACATTTTCAGAAATTAAAGATCACTCCAGGTTTCCAACCAAAGGGTGTCAAATATTGATAGCAAATAGTCCCCCTCGTTTTCTCTCTGTCCCTTCTCTGGCTGAATATTCCTAAAATGGTTTATGCTTTGTGTTATGAATTCACATCAGACAGAACCCATAATCTGTTGCCTCCATTTCCGAGAACCAAGCTAGTTCACCCACTTTTACATAAGACTTGGTCATTGCCAATAACGATATGCATGATGAGGCATGTCTTGACCTTTTGGGGTTGGGTATTGGTTAGGTCTTCAACCAGTTTTTGGGGGCAAGAAATTGTTGTGTGCATTATTATATACTATATGGCATGCGTTATTATATCTTAAGAGAGACACTTACATACAACGAGAAATCTTACTTCTATTTATCTTTTTACATTAATTATCATTTGTTAAAAAAAAACAAAAATAAAGATAAAATGGTATCCCACTTTGAGAAAATTCGAACATAAATTCTCAGTTATATAAGAGTAAATCTTTTTAACTACTTGAATCATAAATCATTTCTCCGTTACAGGTAACTTCTTTGTATACAATTGAGCAAAGAATTCAATAGAATGACTCTACAATTGAGACTAGGATTTAAACGTGGGACTTCTATGTAAACTTTGGGCTTTTATTTTGCTATATCTAGGTTTTGAATCCCAAAATCCTTGGGACATGCTTTATGAAGTTGATTAATGAGCTGACCCAAATGAAGTTAATCTAAAGCAAATCCAACTCAAGAAATCCAATCCAATCCAACCCAACAACAATCCAAATTGCACCGCCACTTGTTATTTGTACTCCCATCCATCTTCCTATTGGACTCGCCAAGGAAGAAACCATGATCACAAAAACGAACATAAAAAAGAGGAAGATAAGTGGGCCCCCCAGAAGAAACAAGAAAAATGACAGAAATTGTTGCCAACCTCACAATCCCACATTCACAATCCAAGTGAAAAGGAAAAAACAGAACTTCAAAAACCAGAAAATCAAACAAGAAAAAAAAAAGAGAGTAGCAAATCACAAACACAAAACCATGGTTGCAGCAACACTAACTTCACCATCATCCCAACTCTTATGCTCAAGCTCTCGCTCTATCTCTCAGCTCTCTCCTCTGCAACAATGTCTCTTTGGGTCCAAAGCAATCGTCTCCTGCCCCAGTAACGTGAACTACAGCAAGAAGAGGCATGTGGGCGACGGGGTGAAATGCATGGCGGTGGCGGCGGAGACAGAGCCCAAGAAGAAAGGCGGGTACCAGATACAGACGCTGACGAATTGGTTGTTGAAGCAGGAGCAGGAGGGCGTGATTGATGCAGAGCTCACCATTGTTCTATCGAGCATTTCCTTGGCCTGCAAGCAGATTGCTTCTTTGGTGCAGAGAGCTAGCGTTTCTAACTTAACTGGTATTCAGGGTGCTGTCAATATTCAAGGAGAAGACCAGAAGAAACTCGATGTTGTCTCCAATGAGGTTTGTGGTTCACCTACTAGTTTCTTATTTTGATACAAGCCATATTGGGGAAGGAAAATCTAAAGATGTAGGGGGAATCGAACATAACACCTAGAATGCACAGAGAATTGAATGTAGGGGGAATCGAACATAACACCTAGAATGCACAGAGAATTGAATATAGTTTCTTATTAAATCAATTTAAATACTAAATTAGGCAAAGTTTAAAAAATAATAATAACAAAAAGAAATTCCGTTGCCGGGACTTGAACCCGGGTCTTTCGGGTGAGAGCCGAATATCCTGACCAACTAGACTACAACGGATTGGTGATTTTCCTATGATTATTAAAGTTTAAGAACTATATGTTAGAATAGGGGATTGAATATTTTTGGTATACAGGTTTTCTCCAATTGCCTAAGATCAAGTGGACGAACAGGGATTATAGCATCAGAGGAGGAGGATGTGCCGGTGGCCGTGGAAGAGAGTTACTCAGGCAACTACATTGTGGTGTTTGACCCACTTGATGGATCATCCAACATTGATGCTGCAGTGTCAACTGGATCCATCTTTGGAATATACAGCCCAAATGACGAGTGCTTTGCAAGCATTGAAGAAGACTCAACTGTAAGTCCACCGAACGTCTTTTAAGTCTCAACTAATGTGATAGTATTTCATTTGTTTATATCGCCCACTGAATCTCGTTTGTATATAACTACGAAGAATAATATTGGAACACTTATGTATATGTTTGCATTGTAGCTTGACAGTGCTGAGCAGAAATGTGTGGTGAGTGTGTGCCAGCCAGGAAGCAACCTGCTTGCTGCTGGCTACTGCATGTACTCCAGCTCTGTAATCTTTGTGCTTACAATTGGGAAAGGTGTATTTGCATTTGCCTTGGACCCCATGTATGGAGAATTCGTTTTGACCCAAGAGAACGTTCAAATACCAAAAGCAGGAAAGATTTACTCATTCAATGAAGGAAACTATCAGCTCTGGGATGACAAGCTAAAGAAGTACATTGATGACCTGAAGGACCCGGGTCCTAGTGGCAAGCCCTACTCTGCAAGGTACATTGGCAGCTTGGTTGGGGACTTCCACCGGACGCTGCTCTATGGCGGCATTTATGGGTATCCTAGGGACAAGAAGAGCAAGAATGGGAAGCTGAGGCTGTTGTATGAGTGTGCACCAATGAGCTTTATAGTTGAACAAGCCGGTGGGAAGGGATCGGATGGCAGTGCTAGAGTACTTGACATCCAACCAACTGAGGTGAGTGTAAATCGTATAATTGCTGTGAGTTTCTGCAGCTCCCTTTGTAATTTTAATGACTTTAATTTTTCCTTCTTCTTGTTCTTTTCTGACAGATCCATCAGCGTGTTCCGCTTTACATTGGAAGCGTGGAGGAGGTGGAGAAATTGGAGAAGTATTTAGCTTGATCAGAATGTGACAACAAAGGGATTTAATTTTGTTTGTGAAGATAAAGTTGTATGGGAATTTTTCTCAAGAAAAACAATGAACAAGAGAGAATTGAATTTATATTTTGCTGAAATAAGTATTACAGAAGATTAACGAATGATAATCGGATTAAAGGATATTAATACTTCCATAATAAATTGTTAACAGCAGCCTTTGTCAATATAGACAATTCTATACAAAGATTACAAGATCCAGCGAAGGGAGAAAGAAACTGTGTAGCCATTAGCCTAAGTAAGCCCAGGACTGCAACAAGGGGATACCAAAGATAGAATACTAAGTTACTAACCACAAAATTATATATATTTCTAAGAAATGTGAGAGTTGTCTTAATGCTAGCTTCTAAAAGAGTTATAGATTTCTTAAAATAGAGAAATCTTTTGCAGCGAGTCAAGCCGAAGAGTCATTTCACAAAAACAGTAAGATCCTTGCAGCACAATTCTGCTAAACCTGAGAGCTTCCGCGATTTTTCACTGCAATTCCAAAAGCACACGAATTAGAAACTCTACACTGTTAAATTAAAATGAGAGGAGAGTTAAGAAAGACAGTAGAATTACCCGGGCTTATAATTCTAATACATTTTGTTACAGACTTCACTGCAGTCAGGGAATCAGAACCTGCAAGAACGCAAGTTTACTCATTAAATATGAAATGCATGAACATGGCGGAAACTTTATAACTGCCGAGGATGTGTTTCATTACCTTGCACATTCATCCCCTTCTCTGATAGTACTTCTGTCACAGTTGATGAGAATTCTGACATAACTTGATTAGCCCCCACATTACCATCCGCAGTTTCATTATCATATGATGACCTATGTGAGTTTTGAAGAATATAAGATAACTGAATTGAAGTGACAGTAATGACGAGAGTAATGGAGAGATATATGTCATGGAAATATGGAAGGTAGAGAATACCCTGAAACAGTCCCCATGGAAGCACCAACATTTGGTTGACTAGCATAACCAAGTTCTTCACAATGAAGATCAAATTCACCTAACATTTCAGTGAAGGAGAAATCCACCCCAATGGCATCGAAGTTAGGCAAATCAATGTCAAAAGGGTCAACTTCCTTTTCAGACTCGGATGTTGAAATATCATCAGAAACTGGTTGGTCCAAGCTCATTGGCACATCAGAACAGTCAAAATTGAGCCTTCCTTTTACATGGTCTCTCTTACTTGTCTTGGCAGGTGATGAAGAAATGCAATGGTTCGTTTCCACAGTATAGCAAGCTTTGTTTGGGCTCAGAGTCACTCTTTTTGATGAAAATATGGTGCAGCAGTTAGGGGTAATCTCTGGAGGAGAATTGTTATTACTGCAGGTAGCAGTGGAAGAAATCTCAAAAGGAGACACAGACTTATCGATTTGAGATGAAATTGCTCGTGGAGGAGTCCGAGGACCAGAAGAATTGTTCGGAACGGAGGGAGACGGCTGGTTGAACAAGCATTTAGCCACAGTGGAACCATGAGCGAAGGACCCATTCGGAACCAAATTTGGCACAGCTGAAGATGACTGGGCAGATTCTTGATTATTGAGTGCATTAGCTGATGCTGAAACTGTTTCTGCACCTGCCCATTTTAAAATTCAATCAGAATAAACACCGTAATGACATAAATCAGATGCAGAGAATGACAACTTTGAAGAACATACATACTTTAGTTATATATACCTTTGTTTGGAACCTTGCCAATGGGTAATCTGCTGCAAGGTCTCTTAGAAGCACTTGGGGCATCCACTGAAACTCTAGAACACTTTCTCTTAGTTGCAGGTGGGTCAATTGTAATTGGTGAGCAGAAATGTCCAGGCCCCATGTTGGTGTTGGAAGGTGTGGACACATGATGAGCAACTGGTGTTTGGTAAATTGGAAAACCTAATTGAAAGGCATCAAACATTTAATTCATATTGAATTCATAGCTCATGGAGTGATTATTCTTGTCTTTTTGTTAATTTCTCAACTGTATGGTTCAAGCATCAATGGGTTTAAATAATTTTTTAAGGCAAACAAAAGTAAACACCTAGAAGTTGAAATTGGTGCATCTAAGCTCACAAAAACCACATGCAAAGTCTCCATGTTCTCAATTCATTCAAGAAATTTCTCAAACACAAGCAGATGGGATGTGTTATTGTACCTGCTGGAGACCCATTGGATGGGTTCACGTGAGAAGCCATAAGCATCGGTTTGGGAGCTGCGGCTGGACCTGTGGAGATAGCGGCTGGGTTTCCGCTGGCATTGTAAGTGTTCATGACGCCTTGCATACCCTTCAACAGAGTTTGGACCCGGGTCTTCTCTTGCTCCACCCGGACCTTCTCCTGATCCAAAATCACCTTCTGCTCCTTCAAGCATATGTACTCGTTCAGAATCTCCGCCAAGCTCAGCAAGCTCTTCGGCGCCTACAGAGATAAAACGAAAATATGAAAAAACCCAAATCCCAAACCAGAAAAAAAAAAAAAAATGAAAACTTTCAGGCGGATTTTGAACAAAGTGTGGCAAAAAAACAAGTGGGTACCTCTCGAATGGGTGATTTGGCGATAAGAGATGAAGCTTCATTTCTGAAAACAGAGCGAGTCTCCGAATAGTTGTTATCGCAGAGATACCTATCCACGATGAACGCGATTTGGACTGGGGTGACCTTTCCCTTCCCCAAAGTCTGTGATTTCTTGGCTTTAGTTTGCTTCCCCATTGCTTGAAAATGGGGGAGATAAAGAAGAGTCTCTGGAAAATTAGGTCTCGATAAAAAGGTTGCAACTGACAAAGAAGAAGAAGAAGAAGAAGAAGAGGGTTCAGATCTGAGGACAGATAAAATGGGTGAGCTTAAAAGGGAGGGAGTTTAGAAAAAAGAGAGAGGGAGATGAAGAAGAGAAAAAAAAAACGCGGGAGTTTTCGAAACTTTTGGGAGGAAACTGGAAAATGAGCGAGGCTAAATGAAATAGCATGTGCCTGTATTTCCCACCCTATTTATAATACAATAACATTTTTATTTTGGCAATAAACTAGCCGTTTGGAACAATTATGGTATGGTTGTAGGTATCCACCGATAACTAGGTTGTATTGGAAGATAGAATACCTTACCAAATAATGAAAAGAGTGTATTTGGTTTAAACGTATTGTATGAATTAAGAGCTTTTTTTTTTTTTTTTTTTTTGATTAAAAGAAATGAAACTTTCATAACAACACTCAAAAGGGTTGAACGTTTATGAGTCGTATAACCGATTACCATTCCACTTAACTTGATCACACACCTGAATATATGCTATATTTTTTTCCTAGTTGTCAACCAGCTATTCCATAATTGCTTGGATTTGTTCACTAATTGAGATTAATACTTGAATATAAATGAAATTCTTTCATGGTTCTCATTTGGTAGGATCTATCTATATAAGAGTTGGTTTTTAAAATTTTATTTTTCCTTAACTGAAAATTCTTAAACCCATAATCGAAAATTGGAAGCTAAAAGTCGATTAATTGGAGTCATTTGAGTTGTCTATTACAGATTATTTAGAAACACGTGTTATATATATAATAAAGAATTGGTCGAGAAACACGGGTTACCTTTAAAATCATCTAATTATATCCATTTGTTGTAAAGTTTTTGTGTGGAGCCCACTAACTATTCATTTGGAGACTTTGGGTAGAGTTTGTCGGCAACTTTTTCTTACTGCACACTCACGAGAGTTGCACCAATCTGCCTATAAATAGGCAACCTGCAAAGTGAAAGAAGAGAGAAGAAAGAAGAGAAAGGGAGAAACGGAAGGAAACAAAGAAGAGGAAAAAGAGAAGAGAGGAAAGAGAGAAAAGGAAACAAAGAAGAGGAAAAAGAGAAAAGAGGAAAGAGAGAAAAGGAAATAGACAAGAGGAAGAGAAGGAAGAAAGAGGAAAGAGAGAGCAGAGAGAAATTCTCCTAGAGAGAAAATTCAGTGAGCCACACATGTTGTAAACACTAAAGTTGTAGCCATATTATTTTATATAGTGAAAAGTTACTGTTGCTGCTCTCCGAGGACGTAGGCATAGCCGAACCTCGTTAAATGCTGTGTCTCATCTACTTTACGTGCAGCTAAATATTCGTACATATTCCAGGTCATTTTATAACACGTTATCAGCACGAGACGCTCTCTATGTGGGATATGCCTTGATGACCATGAGATAAGCACTCTGTTTTCTCTATCTCAATTATTTAATATTAATCTAATATCTAACAATTATGACCAGCCGAGGCGGGTGTAGGTGTGATTAGATCTGTGCCGTGTGTTTGTGGTTGAGATGGACAAGCAAAGGCCAACCTGATATATAGAGCTTTCCACTAATATATTAGTATAATAATATTATATTATATACATAATATATATTGCTAGAGGTTTCTGCAACTTTTAGCTTTATTGCCACTTTTAACTTTCCACCAACATGATAAGAACCCACCGAAACAAACATATTCATATATACATATACATACATATGTAATATTAATATTGAAATGTGGTAATATAATATGCTATATCTATTCACTTTTCTATTACTAACCACTAACAAAAATGGACCCTTGGTAATACTAAACATATTATCAGTGGGAGACCGTTACTAATACTAACATTTTTCTTATTTTATTCGGTGGTGGTTTTAACCCCATATTTATTTTATTTACTGTATGGTGTAGGTTTATTACCCATACAACAGTATTTATTTAAAAGGGTGGTGCGGGTTTATCGTCCACGCCTTTACTTTTATTTAAATGTATGAAGCAGAATTAGTGCCCATACAAGCACCTTTACTTTATCGCAAATTTACTTTTACTTAAAGTATGATGTGAAATTGACCCTCATACTTTATGAAATTTACTTTATGAAATTAATTTACTGTACATTATTTACTGTATGGTGTAGGTGTATTACCCATACGACAGTATTTATTTAAAAGGGTGGCGCGGGTTTATCGTCCACGCCTTTACTTTTATTTAAATGTATGGAGCAGAATTAGTGCCCATACAAGCACGTTTACTTTACCGCACATTTAATTTTATTTAAAGTATGGTGCGGGATTAACGTTCATACAGCAAGCTATTTAATTTTATTTAAAGTATGGTGCGGGTTTATCGTCCATACCAGTAATTTATTTATCAGCAATTTATTTTATGGATTAATTGTGCTGTATGATGAGTTTTTACAGTATGCAAATCAGGACCAGAAGTTCTTTGATCCTCATCATACAATTACATCAGGACTTGAAGATCCTTGATGATGATATTAATATGAGAGCTGGCAGTCTCTCCGGTACTGTATTTGTAAACATGTGATTGGACTTAAGGGTCCTTGATCCCTGACATGTAAATAAGGACCTAGAGTTCCTTAATGATGTAACAGTACCGTATTGGTTCATAGTGCCGTACACATGGATGATAACTGTACTGGCAGATGTACTGTACACATGAATAGATACGTATTCATGACTTGATGAATAGTACTATTCACATGAATAGTGACGTATGCATAAATATTAACCATTTTGGGTAAACCGTCACTATATACAAAAGGGAACCTGCAGTTCCTTAAACTCATGGATGAGCAATTAAATGAGATGCCAGAAGTTTCTCAAAATATAGACAATTATGTAAGGGCTTGAAGTCCAGAAATATGTACAGAAATTTGTAAAAATGTCCATACCATGAGAATATGTGATTTTGGCTTGAGGTTCAAAATCTAACAGTGTTGAGAACCTGAAGTTCCAACAATTAAATGGACAACTCTTGAGGTATTATTGCAAATTGTGGTATGCCACATATTTCTTTGGCATAAGAAGATGATGAATTTAATAAAGTTCGATTTTGTTATAATCGACACCTCAAGGAAGAAATATATTTTGTGAATTCCGGTTGTTAAGAATACACCGCGAAATGTATAATACTAATATAAACCTCAAATAATGAATTGAGGCTCCCCACATATTTTGTTATATCTGGGCCGGAAGCCCATGGATCCAAATATATGAAAGATCCTGAACTTGAAGTTGTGGGTATATAGTAGTTAATGCTCTTCACTACTATATTGCGATATTATCGTGGCTTTTACTCAATTCATATTTCATGTCCATTTGAAAAGGGCAAATAAATTCTGAGTTTGTGTTTAGCCCAGGCCAAAAAATAAAAAATAAAAAATTTCATACGTTAAAATATGAAATTTGGGAGAGTCAATGTGGTTATTTGAACCTATAAGGCACAAGGTTCCAAACCGTCATTTTGAAAAGACGTAAAAACCACAGGTGCAAGTTTAAGAATGTGCACAATTATTATAATAGGAAAGGAGCATATAACAGATAGATTTTTTCCACCTGCAATGAAGATGCAGGCCCTGTAAAATCTATAAAATTACATTATGTTCTGGAAGCCTCTGAAGGAAGAGGACGGCGCCTCTTAAGCTTAGCCATGAGCCTCTCGTGGTCTCCCAAAATTCTTTCATTAGAGACCTGCAACATGTCTAGCCTTCTCAGTGTATCAACAGAGTACGAACTCACCAGTTTCAACAAGGAATTATTCTCTCCTTTAAGTTTCTCAACCTCCTATTGAGACTCATGAAGCATTCTTTGAAGAGACGAATTTTCAGTTGTTAGCCTCTGAACCTCGTTTGCTCTAGCACGCAAACGATCAGCCATGTTAGAAACAGAAGCAGCACTCTGAATGCTAAAAGCTATTGAGTCATCAATAGCCTCTTCCTCAGACCTCCCTGTTAACAGCATTTCATCCATTGGAGTAATGAAATTCCTAGCTACTATGACAGCAGTAGCATCATTCATCATCACAGAATCATTAACTGTGAGATGACGATTTTGGGATACAAAGGATGGACGCTAAACTTTGGCGTCACTGGTTGTTGTGGGAGCATCATTTAAATTGAAATAATTTGGGCAGGAAGAAGAGGAAGCCATTTTTAAGAAGGTTTCGAAGAAAGCCTTAGGAAAACTAAAGTTTCAGAAAATGAAGGAAGTTAAGTTGAAACGCGATTGCTCCAATCAAGTTTTGCAAAGGCAATATCTATAGACGAAAATATGGCAATATCTTCAGGATTCCAATATCTTCTTGAATCCCCATATTATCTTTTTCTTTCCCAGAGTCCAAAACTTCACGTGGCCTCTAATAATGCCTGTCGGCACTTTCGGCGTTTTCAAGTATTATTTTCATCAAAGCCGATCTTGCTTTACGGATTTCACGGAGCTACTTTTTCAAAAGTATCCCGAGAATCTCGCAATTTTCCTATGGTTAATTTGAAATTCACCGGTTCTACCTATTCATTGTATTTGTGTATAAATGTGTTACTAACGAAATTTTCTTTGCAGAAGACATCCAGTTTACTCCATACCTAGTGATGCGATATCTACTTACTTTTCTTATCAGTGAGCACTCAATATGCCCGAGAAGCAAGACTATCTCTGATCATCCATTCAGGAAGCAAGACTATCCCTGATCACGTTTCCGCTACATCAGGAAACTGTGAAGGCGATCTTATGTTCTAATCTTCGGAAGTCCTTCTAGACTAGGAGATATGAGAGCTTATTGTCTGCTCCCACCAGCTTCCTTCCTTGATTGCTTACCTTACCTTGCAATCAATATCACAATTTTTGTATCTTTTCTTTCTTTTTATAACTCTATGTTCATAAGGGATTTTATTTCTTTAGAATTAACATCTGAAGAAAGAATCCATGAAGTGATCCTAACTCTGAGGGTTATTTGTTTTGACAGAGGCAAAAGAATTTTGCTTTTGCAGGATATAACTAGATCATCAAGCACTACATTTACTGGGCCGATACGAGCTTGAATGATACTTGAGAAAAGTTTCTCCCACCTAAGGATGTAAGCAATACTTGTGTTATTTTATGCTTATATACTTACTTGATATTTTACCTTGAAAGGTAACCAAATGGGGAGATAAGTCCGTTCTAAAAGAATGGCTTGTATGTATCCATGAATTATTAACGCAAATTTTACAGATTGCAAGTTGGATACATTATAATACACTGCACAGATTAAAGTCCCATAAGAACAAAATATGGGTATAGCAGTGATCAATATGATGCACGTCTGTTGCGTAGCAAATGATGTGAATTGAAGTCCCGAAAGGACAATCCTTTGACATGTCAATATTGAGAATGTGCACGCCTAATGCATAGCAAATTGTATGGGTTAAAGTCCCAGAAATTAATCGACATATATGTATTAATCTGTGGCATGCCTGCAGCATGACAGATATATGGGTTCTAAATGTTCCAACTCCCTAAATGGAGATTATCCACGCCCTACTATAAAATAACGCTCCATTGGAGGTTATAATCCACATTCTCACATAATAAAAGCCCCCTGCAGTGGCTTGGGTACCCAAAAGCAAAGAAATGTTTATAATTGATGTATGCGCATGCAAATGAGAATGGTGGGATCATAAATTGATGAATGACAAATTTTGATTTTGGAGTAGCTACTCAAATCATCAATGGGCTGTGTTGATTGGAACCACGTTCAATTATTAAAAGTCGACAATATCATTGGCCAAAATGGAATGAGGCAATTCCATTATAGATGAGAATGAACGTGAAAGAACAAACCCACAGTACGAACCCCAAAAGATGTTAATATTAAAAGTTATACTTGGGTGTTCGGAATAAAAGGGAATATACCTACTTTGTATGACACAATGTTTCTGGCAGAAACAAGGAATGTTGGGTTTTCTCCATATTTACAAATTCAATTGTGCCCCCTTATTGCACATTTACGGAGACCAACATGTTATCTTTAAAGGTTATTAAATGCACGGAGCATATTGCCAGAAGCGATTTCCTAAAGATGTATAAATAGCTAAGTTAAAGCTATATACTGTGTCATAAAGTTTAATCCCTTTAATCAAAATCCTTGAAAGGATTGAAATTGCATGAAGCAAGTCCCTGAATGACATGTGCCTGAAGCACAAAATTTGTACTCAATATTAATGTACATAAATTACATCAGTGAGTATATTGATTATAATGTGTTTGCAACACATTAAAGCTTCTCAAGAGTTCAAGAAATATTTGTCTCGACTTAAGGATCGAGCATTATGCCAACGAGATTCTTGCTTATACTAAGAAAGTATTGAAACATTTTTATGAGGATTATCCGTTGGACACTTTAATGATTTTCCGGAAGTATATTCGACCGGACATCATATTTTCCAGATAGGGCTCAACTCCATCACCATCATTTTGGAATGATGTGAGGTATATTTGATGCTATCTCCGCATAACACCTTGTACGGGCATATTCTTTCAAGTGAACTTACAAATAGCCCAAGTTTTGTTAGAAACGCGGACTCTGAAAATTTCTATGATTTACATAGAGATAGCTCACTGGAAATATATTTACTTACTCAACTACGAGAATTGTTAATGGCTACATCCTCCACTCACTCTGAAAGATTCTCACTCCAAAAGATAGTCATGAAGACATAAGGGGGAGATATTAATCAGGGGGAGCATCCAGAAGTATGCTATACAGATTGTTGTACTCTTCTTTCTTCCTTCCATCAGTTTTCTACCTCACTAGGTTTTCTCCAAGCAAAGTCTGATGAAGCAACTGACATATTATTTGTGGTCTCCAAGGGGGAGTGTTGTAAAGTTTTTGTGTGGAGCCCACTAACTATTCATTTGGAGACTTTGGGTAGAGTTTGTCGGCAACTTTTTCTTACTGCACACTCACGAGAGTTGTACCAATCTGCCTATAAATAGGCAACCTGCAAAGTGAAAGAAGAGAGAAGAAAGAAGAGAAAGGGAGAAACGGAAGGAAACAAAGAAGAGGAAAAAGAGAAGAGAGAAAAGAGAGAAGAGGAAACAAAGAAGAGGAAAAAGAGAAAAGAGGAAAGAGAGAAAAGGAAATAGACAAGAGGAAGAGAAGGAAGAAAGAGGAAAGAGAGAGCAGAGAGAAATTCTCCTAGAGAGAAAATTCAGTGAGCCACACATGTTGTAAACACTAAAGTTGTAGTCATATTATTTTATATAGTGAAAAGTTACTGCTGCTGCTCTCCGAGGACGTAGGCATAGCCGAACCTCGTTAAATGTTGTGTCTCATCTACTTTACGTACAGCTAAATATTCGTACATATTTCAGGTCATTTTATAACACCATTTAATTTATCACACAATCAAATGGAGCTCAAACTTGCTTGCTTATTTATACTTCATTCTAGTTGGTTGACATAAGGGCCTTCGAACTTGAACTTGAATTGCCTAGTGGGCTCGTTGGGCTTATTGGATCGAGCTCTCGATTCAGCGCCGAAAACAAAATCCATAACGACCCAAAACCAAAATCTGGGTTCACCAGGAAAGTCATAATCCGAAGGAAGACGAAGAGATCACAACACCTCCTTATCTCTCCAGTTACAGCGCCTGATTGAAACTTGAAGATGACACAGGGACTTCTCCAATGGAGTCCTTGCCACCAATCTCTCTCCCTTTCCTTCACTATCCCCACAACCAAACACACCCAACTCCCACTCTCAATCTCTGCCACACTAGAACCCGCCACCAGTACCCAACAACACCTCACTGCCAGAGAGAGAAGGCAGCTCAGGAACGAGAGGAGAGAGAGCAAAGCTGGTACCAATTGGAAAGAACAGGTGGAGGAAAAGCTTCTGGAGAAGCCCACGAAGAAGTTCGCTAATTGGAAGGAAGAGCTCAACATTAATAACCTCGCTCGTGAGGGCCCTCAATGGTGGATCGTTAAGGTCTCTCGACTCAAGGGCCAGGAGACTGCTCAGCTCATCGCTCGCTTGCTTGCTAGGAACTACCCTCACATTGATTTTAAGGTATTAAACTAATTCAGTGTGGTTTCCGGGTTTGTTGCCAAATTGACTTATTAATGTCTGTTTCATTCCATTGATTTTAAGGTATTTAATACTTTAGTTCAATGTTTTGGTTTCTGGGTATGATGCCAAATTGACATAATCTGGATATTCATTTCAGTTTGTTCCAAAAATCGGCCTAGGCGGCTAGGCGGCCTGGGCGGTATGTTGCAAAATTGACATAATCTGGATAATCATTTCTGTTTTTTCCCCACGTTTTATATCAATTATGGTACTTTGTAAGTTATATATCTTTTTATTTTGCATGATTTTGGTATAAATTTATAATTTATAATACAAGATAATTTTTTTTAAAGCAATGCCTAGGCGCCCGCCTAGGCCCCGATTACTCCTCTAGGCGCTAGGCCCCTGCCTGCTGCCCGCCTACCGCCTAGCGATTTTTCGAATATTCTGAACATATTGAATTGATGCCCTGCTATCTGAGACTCTGAGTATAGATTATACAATTCATTGTTTAGACCAAAACTAAACAAGGTAAAAATCATAATTGTTTGTTTTTCAGGTGTATGCTCCAGCTATTCATGAGAGGAAAAAATTGAAAAATGGTACTTACTCAGTTAAACCAAAACCCCTGTTCCCAGGGTGTGTGTTTATAAGGTGTGTTTTGGACAAAGAGATACATGACTTCATAAGAGAGTGCGATGGAGTTGGAGGCTTTGTTGGTGCTTTGGTTGGAAATACGTGAGTATTTATTCTTAAATGGTAGGTTTGCTGTGTATTGCCTATTGTTATTGTTATCATAGTAGGAAATTCTTATGTGAAATTGAGAAAAAAAGAAAAAAAAGAAAAGGGAAACAGCAATAGGTTTAATTTTAGTATATATACCAGATTAATGTAATGTGACAAAACCCTATACAGTCTAGCACTGATTGAAATCGTCTGGTTTCATTATATGGTGGTGTCGTAGTATGACAAATGTATGAAGCTTTAGAGTCATGTTATCACTGCACACTTACCTAATATGACGAGATAGCCCAACAAATGGTTAAAAAAGAAAAGCCTTTTGTAAGGGATTTTTTGTGACAATATGAAGCTACATTTGCACTTATGTTTTAGCTAAAATAGACAAGGTAGATTTTGGGTTAAGTTTACTGGTTTACTGGCATTTTTGGGCTTCCCTTAGAGCCATTATTTTCTCCGTTGATTTCTAATCTCAAGGCCATCTTAAGTAGATGTCCTTCTAGACTACTGGCTACGCTGTGTACTTTCCAGTGAGTGTCTAAATGTTATATTCATATGCACAGGAAAAGACAGATCACCAGACCCAGGCCAGTTTCTGAGTTTGACATGGAAGCTATCTTCAGACAGGCAAAGGAAGAACAACAAAAAGCTGAACAAGCTTTTGAACAAGATCAGCAAGAAGCAGCCCTCAACTCTGGGCTCAATTCTGATGATGCTGTAAAATCTACTGGAGATTCTAAACCAAAAAGGCGATCTAGAAAAACACTTGATCCTCTCATAAATGGTTCATCTAAAGGAAAAAACGAGAAGCTCGTCCCAGGTTCTAGTGTACGAGTTGTATCTGGGACTTTTGCAGAATATGTAGGCAGCCTCAAGAAGCTGAATCGCAGAACAAAAAAGGTATACTGTTTCTGGTATTAATTATTTGGCTTGAATAAGTGAAAATTTGAGGAAATAAGCATGCTTTATATTTTTTGGATATGCACGGCAGAATTACTAGTGTCTTCTGGAAACTTGACAGAGAAGTTAAAACAATTGTCATCTTGCAGGCAACGGTGGGATTTACGTTATTTGGGAAAGAAAGCTTAGTAGATTTAGATGTCAGTGAAATTGTTTCAGAGACCATGTAAATATGTTCATCCCTCATAATCATTATTAAATGGTAAGTTTTTCCATATATTTTCCCGTCATCTCTAGATTTATCTTACTTTCGTCTATATGAAAAATGCAGTGCCTTCAAAGTAATAACAGAATTTTGTCTTGTTTGTCATCAAATGAACCTTTAATGCATCTTGCTTGTAATCTGAAGTTTCCATGCCAACATCTCTGATTTGGTTAGGTTCTCATTATAAGTTGCTGATGGTGCCAAGCACCAGTACATGGGAAAAGAGGTGATTACTTTTGACATCCATTACTTGTATTAAGTCGTAAATCCAAGTTAATTGGGATTGGCTACCTGATTTGAGGCTATAGAAATTGCATTCCTACTGATAATGTATGTCCTTCCTAGTGAGGTCACATTCTGACCTCCGCCCAGATGCTTTTCCCCTTTACTGCCAACTTCCTTTATTTAAAATCATGGTGCAATGTGAGTGTTTCATGACGTATCAGATTAGTGTGCTTTTGGCTGTGTTTTGTTACTTGCTGCTTAGGCGTCTTCTTCTATCTGTTCAAATTTGTCCATACTAGCGAAAGCTCAATCATGGCCAATGAAAAATATGCATTCAGGATGAAAATACATCTGCTTGTACACACAGATGAATTGGAAAAATATTAGAAAGGGTTGTTCACCATTTCTACAGAAGGAATAAAAGGAGTATGATATAAGTTGTGACATGAACAGACGGTAATTGGTAGTGATGGTAGCTGGACCAGTTTTAGCATTAGAGGGGTGCCAATCCCAGAGGCAGCCTTTTCTATGCTACTAACCGTGGCTTTGCCGGGAAGGCTAGCTGGACAGTTTTATTAGGGCTCCATGTAAGGGATGAGGGACCAAAGGGTGTCAATTATTAGGGTTTAGCATGATGAAAGAGTGAGGGAAGTCTTTTTAGCACAAAAATCTTCCTCCAGTTCATGAAAACAAACCTGTCTAGATTTACAGACTAAAAAATTCTTCCTCTAAGATGGTAAATTATACTCTTAAGTCCAAAGTCACTCCACCAACTTTACTTTCTTGCTTCACTATTGTTTATTATCATCTTGGGGTCCTTCTCCATCATTATCTTAATGGGCTGCTTCTTTATTTAATGGGGATAAAATGGCCTGCCTCAGATGGTGGTCCTTGCTCATTCGATTTGTGAAAACTTAAATCACATAGCAATTGAATCTGCCAGCACATACAATAAAAGTGATATCTATTGGACAGAAAAGTCATGTTGGCTTTTGCACTCGAGCGTTGTATGATTATACACGTCCTATATGCATGTATTTACTATGACTATAAACATTATTAAATAATTTTCTCAACTTCTTAATCCAATTCTTAATTTGAGTAATGTTTACTCAAATGTTCAATGGCTTTACTTTTTCCGAATCAATGAGACATGAATTCGGCTGGACCTCGGACCTTTTCCCAATATTAGAAAGAGAAGTATCACTAGATTTAAGAGCTAGTTCTTAGTTGGTATTATTAGTCGGAGTCGTCTCAACCCAAGTCCCATATGTTGTGCAAATAGCATTATTCATAACTGACTTAATTGGACCAAGCAAACGGATCATGGATTCATGGTGGCTGCTGAGTCTTTTTGTTTTATCTGGGGTTTGAGGCTGGACAATGGAAAGGGGACCGAAGAAGTTGAAATTTAATGAACTGTCCTTTTCTTCTGTTTCATTCACATCGCCCCGTTGTCTCGCTTTAATGCTTGTATTGCTACTTGCTACATGTGGTTCTAAATACGACACGTATACGTATTCAATACAGATAGGAAGAGATTCCACTCTTCATTTATCCTAGTAATATGAGAAAGGTGAATTCTTGATTCTGAATCACGCAAGGCATTGTTTGCCTGCTTGTACCTTAAACTCATGAGAATATAAATAAATAAATAAAAGAAATGACATTGAAATTCACCACCACAAATAACCCCGCTGTCCAAAATAATATACTGACCCAAGTACCAATGTCACGAACCATGGCGTTCAATATTCAATGCAAGAACAGGTCGGTTGGTTCTCTAGTCTACAAGTTAAACTTGAAAATGCTGATTGCATTAACTAGCTCCACCCTTGGAATCTATATACAACAGTGATTTTCATTTTTCTTATCTAATCATTTAAAAACGAGAGATTCGAATTTGAGATATCTTTCAGTATTGAAAGATACGCGTATGTGACTTGCGCACTCTTTCATTGTTTGTATGGATAATGAGACGCAATGGACAAATTGATGAAGGTTCATTTGTTGTCCAAATTGAAGAAGATTCATTAACCAAACAGTTTGTTTTACAGTGAGGCAGTGAGCTAAAAGATAATGCTGCATTACTATTTTATTTACAGTGAAGGAAAGCCATACTTTTGTTTTGTCCAAGAAGAAAGAAGAGTAAGACGACACAAAGCACGCGCACATTAGTTTATACTGAAAAGAGTTTACTAAAGTGGTCACGATGCACATTACACAACACAACACCACAGCACACCCTCTCCTCTCTTCTCTTCTGTTTGGTGTTTTTATTACACAATTGCTGCAGTTAGATATGGTCCCCTGTTCTTCACCCACCTCCCACAACCAAAGCCTTTTCCATGACAAAAAACAAAAGCAAAAACTTGAAAAAGACAACTAGTGCGAAAATATTAAAAACCCTAATACTCCCGCTTTGTAATCTGTCCATACAGCTGTCACTTTAAAGCTCACTTCTTTCTTTTATAAAGTAAATTGGCAACTCCAACCCTAAAATTTAGAGATATTCTGCAACCCCCACCTGTGTTTTGTTTATTTGCATTTGTTGATTCCCTTATTGGTATTGATATTGAAGGTCTTTCACCTACAATGCCACACCTACCTTGTTCTTTTTTAAGCATTGGAAGTAAGGGTGGGTGATGATTAATGGATTAGGGTCTATGCATAACCGAATGCATTCTCTCGTCAAATTTATGTTATCAAACAAATACTCATATTACTAGACATTTTGTGCTTTATTTTCGGTTAAAACTAAATTAAATTATTAGTTTAAACTCACAATTTGACAATATAACATCTTATTTTATCATATAATCTTGACTCTTGAAATGAGCAATTATATATTCCATCATATTGAATGTTTAAGATTCTTTTAGGGATATGACAAAAAATTATTCAAGGAAAACAAGGGGGCAAAAGAGAAAAAATCATTTTATAAGTTCATCATTACAAATAAAAGTTATGGCAAATTGTGAATACACAAAGCAAAGTGGGCACCTGGAAATTTAAGAAAAGCATAAGTGTACAAATGCAAAAGTTCTTTATTATATTCCCCCAGTCAGCAACCACTCAGAGAAAGTGTCTGAGAGAGCTTGCAGAAACGAGTAAACGTATTTAATTTTCACAACCTCCAAGCCAACCCCCTCCTTATTCTTTACTCTCTTCCTCTGCTTTCCACTTTCAAACCCTAGAAACAATTCACCTTTAGATGCAAATGGGTCTCTTCCCCAAACACTAGAAACCCACTAGTTAATCCATTCCCAGATTCAGCTCAATCCCATTTCAGCCATGGCCTCATTATCCTTTTCCAGACACTTAGCTGCCTTTGTTTTGCTCATTTTCTTCCTGCAACCCTCAGCTGCAGACTCAAACTCCTCGTTTTCATTCACTGAATTTGGTAAAGGTCCAAAATTTGAGTCCAATATTGCTCTTTATGGTGATGCAGAGGTTGTTAATGGTGGGTATGCAGTTCAACTCACTAGTTCAGTGAGATCAAGTGCTGGGAGAACCATGTACAAGAAACCCATCAAGCTCACTGAAGGTAAACCTCAGAAATCAGTATCTTTCTCCACAAACTTCTCATTTTCTGTGTCCACTGGCAATGGGGATGGTTTGGCCTTTGTTATGGTTCCAAGTGGTTTCAATCTTAGCATGTTTGCTAATAGCTCTTTTGGGCTTTCTCTAGGACATGGGAAAGGTAAATTTAAAGTTGTTGCAGTTAAGTTTAATGCATTAAGGGATGCCAAGGTTCATGTTGGAATTGATGTGGGTAGTTCTGTATCAGCTAAAGTAAGCACTTCTTCAAGTAAGAATTTGAATCTAACTAGTGGGAATAAAACGCATGCTTGGATCGATTATGAAGCTGGTTCGAATAGATTAGAAGTTAGGCTGAGTCAATTTGCTCATCCAAGGCCAGCTGATCCTCTGCTATGGTACCCAATTGACTTGTCAGAACTGTGGGAGCATGAGAAAGTGTTTGTGGGCTTAAGTGCAATGAACAGGAATTCGTCTCAGACATGTTTGATAACTTCTTGGAGCTTTGAGCAAAGGCATGTGCCGCACTGGATGCATTCACAGCCACTAGATCCCGAGGTCTTTGCTAAGAATTCGAAACCGGTGAGAGTTGAAACCAAAAAGGATTGTGTAAAAAGGGTTTTTGGTGCAATGGTTTTTGGTGTTGCTTGTGGAGCATTGGCATCACTCCTTGCGTTGTATTTGTGGACCGTCTTCGGTAATCGGCGTCCGGTGGTGCCAGAGGGCTATGCTGAGCAGCCTAAAGAATTTGAGTATGATAAAGTGAAAGTAGGTGTAGATGATAAAGCCATCGAAGATGGAAAGCAGTAGATGTTTGAGTGTCGAAGGCTGTTGCTTGTTGTATTGTAAATCAATCTTGTTTTTCTTTAATGTATTTTCAGGTTGTGTCTTTACTTGTAGTTGTAGTAACCTGGCACTCAATTGTCAAAATGTAGTAACCTGGGATTCCACTTTGAACTGGGAAATTGAAACATAGCATGGTTTTCCCCACTCTTATTTAAAATTATTCAACATTAATGCTGGTAGCTGCTTAAATTCCTTGCAAGCTCGTCAGAAATCCAGTTTTCTACCTTCTCTTATGTCGAAGATAGCAAAGCCCTTTCAATTTCTAGCATGACTTTGCAGTCATTTTTGGTAAAGCATGAGGGCCTCTAATTGCAAGTAAATTAGTCTCAACTTCCAGCCCATTCAAACTCAGGCTAGCACTTGAGAGCCAAAGATTTAAAGATGTAATTTGCTTAGAATGGCATACATAATCTCCGCTTTATAGGCTTAGAACCATAACTTCATTCTCATCACTGCCAACCCATTGAAACTTGGGCTGAGAGATGTTGCCTTTCTGAAAAATACTTGTGATGGCATATACCTTTGTCAAAGATGCAAAAACTCGACAATTGATGCTTCAATCCTTACATATTTTACATGTCATTACAAAAACTTGCAAAATTTTGGATTCAACGTAAAAACATGATAGCAATTCACAGAAAGATGAATCTACCAGATAATGAAGATTACCCGTTGAAACTTGGGCTGAGAGCCAAAGATAAAAGCGCTTAATCTGTTTAGAAATGGCAGTGAAGACGATACACATGCCATTTGTTCAGAAATGGCAACGCATGCTAGTGCTAAAAAGGATTCATATCACCATATAGAATATCTCAGTTTACCCAAAGTACATAACAACAGAGAAACGAAATTGGGATAACAAGTTTGTTTTAAACAATATTAAGACCTACAGCTACCACGAACAACTGATCACTTTGCCATACTCCGGCAACCGGAAGTTGCTGCAATTCACATTAGTCAACATCACATTACACCTCCTGACCTTCCTCCTCCTCCTCGTCCTCATAATATTCATCCTCCTCAGCTGTGGCATCCTGGTACTGTTGATACTCTGAAACCAAATCATTCATGTTGCTCTCAGCTTCTGTGAACTCCATCTCATCCATGCCTTCACCCGTGTACCAATGCAAGAAAGCCTTCCTCCTGAACATAGCAGTGAACTGCTCGCTCACACGGCGGAACATCTCCTGAATTGAGGTCGAGTTTCCAATGAAAGTGGACGCCATTTTCAAGCCAGTGGGGGGGATGTCACAGACAGTGGACTTGACATTGTGCGGAATCCATTCCACAAAGTAAGAGGAGTTCTTGTTCTGAACATTGATCATCTGCTCATCAACCTCCTTGGTGCTCATCTTTCCCCTGAACATGGCTGAGGCAGTTAGATATCTGCCATGGCGAGGGTCAGCTGCGCACATCATGTTCTTGGCATCCCACATCTGCTGGGTGAGCTCAGGCACAGTGAGGGCTCTGTACTGTTGTGAGCCACGTGATGTCAAAGGAGCAAAACCCACCATGAAAAAGTGAAGACGAGGGAAGGGGATGAGATTGACAGCAAGCTTTCGGAGGTCAGAGTTGAGCTGACCGGGGAATCTCAAACAGCATGTGACACCAGACATAGTTGCAGAAATCAAATGGTTCAGATCTCCAACTGTACAAACACAAAAATCAGTATCCCAAATTCCACAATTAAGCAAACCTAAATATCAGAGAACAATTAACTGAGAAACTTACAGCTTGGGGTGCTGAGCTTGAGCGTACGGAAGCAAATGTCATAAAGAGCTTCATTATCTAGAACCATACACTCGTCTGCGTTTTCAACAAGCTGATGCACTGACAAGGTTGCATTGTACGGCTCAACAACAGTGTCTGAGACCTTGGGGGAGGGAAACACAGAGAAAGTGAGCATCATCCTATCTGGGTATTCTTCTCTGATCTTTGAAATCAACAGAGTACCCATTCCAGACCCAGTTCCTCCTCCTAGGGAATGGCACACCTGAAACCCTACAATTCGAAACAAACCCAACCTAAATACCATGTACCAATAGAACAAAAGAAAATAAATGAGAGCAAGACATTCAGGAATTTCATCAAATACCTTGTAGGCAATCACAATTCTCGGCTTCCTTGCGAACCACATCGAGCACAGAATCTATCAATTCAGCCCCCTCGGTGTAGTGGCCCTTAGCCCAGTTGTTCCCGGCACCAGACTGGCCAAAAACGAAATTGTCAGGCCTGAAGATCTGACCGTAAGGTCCAGATCTGACGCTGTCCATGGTCCCTGGCTCAAGGTCCATGAGAACAGCCCTGGGCACATACCTCCCACAACTGGCCTCATTATAATAGACATTTATCCTCTCGAGCTGAAGCTCTGAGTCTCCCTCATACCTTCCGGTGCCGTCGATGCCGTGCTCGGCGCAGACCACCTCCCAGAACTTGGCACCGATCTGGTTGCCGCACTGGCCTCCCTGGATGTGAAGGATTTCACGCATTTTGAATCGAAAAGGCGACGAAAATCAAAACGCGAATTTAGGGTTTTGGTCTCTCTGTGAGAAAATCGCAGAGAGAGAGAGAGAGGAGAAAGAAATGAATGGGGTAGGGGGGTGGGGACGGAGGCGATCTTTTATAGAAAAGTAGGTTTTCGAGAGGCAACGGTTGGATTTGAATGGAAAAGCGGGAAGTTTTGTTTGAATGGGTGGAAATGAGCTGGGGTATTTGTTTAAGGGGATTGAGAATGGACGGTTCAGATTTGAGGGTGGGGTTGGTGGAGGATTTTGTCTTCCTTTATTTGAAATTCAAATTTTAAAAACAGCTGGGTGCCCGGAATTTTGGCTCCTTTTTTAAATTTGGTAACAAGGACAGATACAGTTTTTAATGTTTCAATCTGGCATTGAAAACCAACCTAGCGTCCCTAGCACAAGAATCGGCACTCTATCAGTTGAATGTCGCATTTTACTATGCTTTCAAAAATAAAATAAATAATTGTTAAATTAGTGGCGTCGATCGTTTAAAATAGAAATGAAACTTTATAAGTTGCGCGTAATGCGCATGATTAAAAAAAAGCCTTTCGAACGCACATAAGAGCGTGCAGAGAGGTTAGTTGGTGATAAATCAAATTCTCGTAGAAGACTGTATAAAGTGACTCTACCATTAGCCTTTAGAATTTAGGATTTAGGGTATAGTGAGTTACAATCATTATATATCACAAACACAAACTTATGCGTAATGGTGATCGACCTAACCTAGATTATAAGTGTACACCTCATTAATAAGGTGTCACGCTTTGAGCATCAGACTCGAGCTATGTGAAACTTGATTTTGACATAAGGAGTATCTCCCATTTTTTATTTACAATGGTAAAAGGATATTATTATTTGAATTTCCTTGAGAAATGATTAGGGGTGGGCATCAATCCAACCGAACCGATAAAATCGGTTGAACCAAACTATAATTATCGATCTGGTTTGATTTACACTAAGAAAAAGTCAAATAGTTTAAAAACCAAACCAAACCGTATATGATTTGGTTTGGTTTGATTTTAAACTTGTAAATTGGGATAAACCAAACTGGACTGTTTATATGTATATTTATTTATTTATATCTTATTTTACATGTGTAATACTCTAATTAGTTAATAACTATATATGAATATTTGAATTGTGCTATATTAATTAATGAAATATAAAGTTTTATGACATTTTGAGCTTTATGATGGTTTCGTATTCTAGAAAATGATTTATGTATAAAGCAAGTTGTGAATTTGTTAGTTATAATTTGGCCAACAATGTTGAAAAAATGTAAAAAGAAAAAGAATTGGGATTAGGCCCAAATTGACTAAATCAAACCGAACCAAACTATCTTAAATTGATTTGGTTTAGTTTAATTTTTTTTATAATTTTTATCTAAATTGAACCGAACCAAATCGTTATATTATAATTAATTCAGCTAAAATTTTGAGATGAAATTGATCCGAAGATGATCAAAAAATGGAGACTTTCAAGAGAACCGCCCCATGTGGCTATTGGGTTAATTGACCCAACTTGCAATTGTTTTTATTGTTGGGTGTTCCAGGCAGACCCAATTTCGTTCCTTCCGGTTCGAGTTATGCTCATAGTTTTTATCTGTCGATTCAGTTTCGTTTTGCTATTAGTGTTCGTGGTTCGAAGTTCGAACCAACATAGATTAGCCAATTTGACAACCGATTCAATATAAATTCGATTGGATTGATAAATTAGAAATCCAATTCAATCTTATTATTATGCTAATGCCAAGATTTTTGGGAAACAAATCCAATCTGGAAACGAAGATGTAAATGACTGAATGATGCTGTTAACCAAGAAAATAAAGAGAGGAAAAAATAACATTTAAAAAAAAAAAATCAGATCTCAGTAACTTCAGATTATCTTCAATTCCTTGTGGGAAATTGCAGATAGATAACGCAGTATTGATAAACATCATTGATCCACTAAAAAAACATACGTAAAAACTAGAAAACAATTCGAAAAGAAAAAGCATCTCAGAATATAACTTCCCCATGGTTTTCTTCACAGGCAATCATAGTGCAAGGATAACGATTAAAGAAAATCATCACCGATGCTCGTTTTGAAAAAATTCGACAATAATAAATAAAAACCAGAAGAATAATCAATATGAAAATCTCGAAAAACAGATCTGGGAAATTATTAAAAAGATGAACAACATTTACTCCAGCTTAGCTTTACGCACTAACCCCATCACATAAGATAGTTTTAAGAAGATGAACAAGAGCGCGATAGGGTTCGTGAAATGGCAAAGGGCGGCGGCGCAGGTATTGCGGGTTGTACAAAGCAGCGATAGTGGGAAAGGGCTTCGGAAAATATTTATAAGGAGGGTGTGATTGGAGTTAACCCTAACCACCTGTTTGGTAAGTGGGATAACTCAATCCTGGTTCGTGTATCCTAAAATATTCGTATATATTCAAAGAGTAGATATATATATATATATATATATATACAGCCGCGCGGCTATACTATTTAAATATTCGAATATCAACACGTATAGCCGCACGGCTATACTATTTAAATATTAGCATGTATTCGAAGAGTATAGCCGAGCGGCTATACTATTTAAATATTGAGATATATTCTGAACTAATCTTCCCTAGAAACCTGTTGATTAGAAGATAGCAGCCAATGTTACATGCTTGGAGTCAATAACAGAACATGAAATACTCGTAGCACATACCGCCACAGTAGCTGAATCTGAATCACTGAGCAAGACAATCAAGGTAGATATCTTGTTTGGAGCTTCATCAACCCAATATAATTTACTGTTTTTGAAGACATTCAATACACAGTAATTTTGAGAATGAAATATATACGTAAGTGGAAGGTAGAGCAGCTTGGGTAAGATGTGGGGCAAAACAGCAGTAATCCTGACACTGAAACAGAAAAATGCAGCAACTTAGCCCAACGAAAAAAAGAAAAGCATACACAAAACAAGGTGTAAGAGAGTGGGAGTGAGAGAAGTTCACCTTAAGATTTGTTTGAGGCCATCAAAGTTTGATCATCCTCCAATGCACGCAAAAAAGTGGAGACAATTTCATCGACTGCTGAATGCTAAGCCAGCAGACTCACGAACCTCGGGCATGCAAAAAGGATATATAAAAAATCAAGACAAACACTTGTAAAATCAGAAACATCATAAGAACCTGGTTTTGGGGGCACAAATAATTAGAAAATAGTTAAATTAGGTTCCGTAACTAACGAACACATATTGCCAACTATTTTGTGCTGCTTTCGTTTTAGTCTCTCTCTCTTCTTTCTCCTCTCTTCTATTCTCTATCTCCTTACTCAAACAAGCTTCAGATTTTCCGAATCTTTATTTTTTATTTTATTGTTAATTATTTTGATATTTTGATATTTTGATGATTGTTGTCTTTATTTTTTGGGTTAGATGTCAAATGATGTGTTTTTTGTTGTTGTGTTAGATTTGCTGTTTTTTTCTTTACCTGAGATTGGAAACTAATCATTGGTTAGATCTTGATGTGAGTTTGAGTTT
Organism: Prunus persica; assembly: GCF_000346465.2. Taxonomy (NCBI): domain Eukaryota; kingdom Viridiplantae; phylum Streptophyta; class Magnoliopsida; order Rosales; family Rosaceae; genus Prunus; species Prunus persica. The sequence goes on from NC_034014.1 coordinate 25,588,787, forward strand.
CTGGTTTAATTCTTACAAAAAGTTGGGGTTTTTCTTCAATTTGAGGCAAAAAATCAGGAATTTGCATGTGATTATTGTTAAAATAAATAATAAATATTGAACTCAATTAGAGTCTGTTTTTTTGGTGCAAAATTGAATGGGTACTTAAAATCTAAGCCAGCCCAGTCTAATGCTTCAAAATCCATTATAGTCAGTTTAGGCCAACCCACCAAACAAGGTCAGAATATTTTTGTTGTTATACATGTGGTATTGCATTGGTGGAGGGAGAAGGAAATTCAAGAGAATACATGATTAAATACCATGTTCTCAACCAATTGAACTAGAAATTTATTGCAATCAATAACTTTTTTCAGTTCAATACGTTTTATAAATATTTTAGAGCAATAACCTAATAGATATTGTTTTTCTTCAATTATCTTTTCATGTATTGAGTCGTGTCGAAAATTACCACATGAGAAACTATATTAGAAAGACCCTGTTAGATGGTGGACAAATTGTGGGGTGTGGGGAAGAAGAAATGGTGGACAAATTGCATCCACATGTTCATCACCAAAATGGGCCACTCGTTCAAGAGAGCAGTTGCACATTTCCAACCTTCTCCCCAAGCAAACACATCAAAATAATGGAAAAGTAAAAAAGAACAACCCCCTTCCCAAGCAAAGATAGAGATATATACAAAGCCAGAACAATCCACACTTTTATAGGCACCTTTGAAGAACCATATCCATATCAAAAACCCTGAGACTGAGAGAAGCAAACTTTACTTCTTCCAACATGGGCATGGTTTTTGGAAAGATAAGAGTGGAAACCCCAAAATACAAAGTGCTTCAATCAACAATCGACTATGAAATCCGGCAATATCCACCTTCAGTGATAGCCCAATTAACCTACCATCCATCGCAGATGAAGGGCGACAAAGACGGCGGCTTTTCTGTGCTGGCCAATTACATAGGCGCCTTTGGAAACCCACAGAACACTAAGCCTGAAAAAATCGCCATGACAGCTCCAGTCATAACCAAAAGCTCGGGTGAAAAAATTGCCATGACGGCTCCAGTTGTGACAAAGACTGGTGGTGCTGAAGATGAGAAGAAGATGGTGACAATGGAGTTTCTGTTGCCTTCTAAGTATGAGAAGGCAGAGGAGGCTCCTAGGCCTGTGGATGAGAGGGTGGTGATTAGGGAAGAGGGTGAGAGGAAATATGGGGTGGTGACTTTTCGGGGTGTGGCTACAGATGAGGTGGTGGAAGAGAAGGTGGAGAAGCTGAAGCAGAGCTTAGAGAGAGATGGGTATAAGATTATAGGGGAGTTTTTGCTGGCTAGATATAACCCTCCTTGGACTTTGCCTCCATTCAGGACCAATGAGGTTATGATCCCAATAGAGTAGTTTCTCAGATTCTTGTATGCTTCTCTGTTTTTTTTTCACATTCAGTATTAAATAAATGAAAACATGTAATTTTCTGTCGATTATATATAAATCACTATTTAGAGTTTTTCCATTTTACATTACATCTGCTGAGACCATGAACACCGCACAAGATAATCCTACAAAAGCTTTATGTACCTCTCAACCACCAACCGATCTCCCATCATTTCTTCATTACACTGGTGGGAATCGAACTTTATACCGCACGTATATAGCTTGAAGGCAGTCTCTTAAGTAAAGCCATTAAATCCTTGCTGGGGCAAAACACGAAAAAGATGGATAAACCCTAAAGCTGGACTCACCAATAGCTTAATTTTAGCATGACAAACTTCAACCGACACTACCATCGACTCAGTAAGCTATTGTGTGTTTCTTGCAAACAAAAAAAACAGAGGAGAGGAGAAAAGGGGAAAACTTTGAAACTGAAATTCAACCAAGTAACTGTACGTAGAGCCATGGATCAAAACTATGTTAACTTGCCCAAAATTCATAACAATTATAAATTACAAAGAGGCATAATTCACACAGAGCTTCACCCAAAGATTAGCTTAAATACAATAACTACGATGTTTAAAATTATGAGAGGTAATCTCAAGAATTGGCATAAATGTATAAGCCCTATGATCTTTCCCTTAAGCGTGGTTCTTCCTCCTTGAATTTGTAGCAAGGTCCACCCCCTCGGATCAAGAAAGCGATCCTCATTCAGTACTGCAAATGCATTTGCAAGTAGCAAAAAGCCTTGGATCAAAGTCACAAACCCCGTGAAAAAGGAGAGAAGAGGGAACATCTTAGTTCCTAAACAAGAAAGACACTATTCTTATGAGAATTATCAGTCAAAAAGTTTCATAAATTTCATGCATACATAAAATTAAGCCAACACAAACCGAAACTGTGCAGATCCTGAACAGGGTATGAAGGATATACATTCAAAGTAAGAAACTGATCAAAACTGAAAGACATGGACTTTACATAATTGAATCGATTCTAGAAGAAGAAAATAAACCAAAAGAAGAAGAAGCTAGGAGCTCTTACCAGCGATTACAAGTTACAGAAGAAAACCAGTCGTTTCTCGGTTGAAAGCCTCCGCCTTGTTTACTTAGAGACAAAGGAAAGGTATCGCAAAACAAGGGTTTAAGCACTAAACCGAGCCGGGTCAGAATCCTTTGGTAACTTTTGATCTGACGGTTGAGAATACTCCACGTGTACGTTTGAGTCCAATATATGACGAACCGACAAAATTTTACAGAGGGAGGGACTGAGGAGGAGGGAGGTTGCTGATGAGCATGGAAGGAAGAGGAGGCTCCTAACTTCTCTAATATGGAGGTATTTATAAAGATGTGTTAACCTTAAAATATATAAAATAGGAAATAAATGTCAATTACAATAGGACAATATAAACTGATAAGTAAGACTGTATAAACGGTAAGTAACCAAAATGCTGGCTAAATAAGGAATAGCCAACGGTAAGTAACCAAAATCCAAATCCTGGCTAAATAAGGAATAGCCAACGATACGTAACCAAAATCCTGACTAAATAAGGACTCGCCAACAGTTATTAGGGAAGACGGTGAGAGGAAATATGGGGTGGTGAGGGGTGTGGCTACAGAGAAGGTGGAGAAGCTGAAGCAGAGGGAGTTTTTGATGGCAAGATATAACCCTCCTTGGACTTTGCCTCAATTCAGGACCAATGAGGTTATGATCCCAATTGAGTTGTAGTTTCTCAGATTCTTGTATGCTGCTCTGTTTTGTTCACATTCAGTATGAAATAAATAAAGCCATGTAATTTTCTGCCAAATATATAAGTCACTATTTAGAGTTTTTCCATTTTACAATACATCTGCTTTAGCAAATTGAGCTGCACATAATGCACTAAGTAATTTGGCATAATCATAATGCTGAGGCCATGAACACCGCACCAGATCATCTTAAAAAAGCTTCATGGACCTCTCAACAAACCGATCCACATTCAGTACTCATACCCCCTCTTAAAATGTAGACTCATTTTATATGCCCATCCTTTTTTCGTTACAATGGAGGAAATCGAACTTCATCCTCCCTTCACTACTTGGGCCAACCTAAGACCTTTTATTTGTAGAAACAAAGATGAAGAAAGTAACCAACAGCTTAATTTTAGCATGACAAACTTCAACCAACACACTACCATCAACTCAATAAGCTATCCGCATCCCGATTCTCTTGTGTTTCTTGTGAACAACAAACAAAACAGAGGAGAAGTGAAAAGGGGAAAATTTTGAAACTCAATTCAAATAAGTAAACTATATGTAGTATACAACAACAACGAAGGCCATGGATCAAAACCATGTTAACTACCCCAAAATTCATAAATTACAAAGAGGCATAAATCACACAGAGCTTCACCCAGAGATTAGCTTCACTGCAATGGTTATGATGTTCAAAACTATAAGAGGTAATCTGAAGTATTGGCATGCATGTATAAACCCTATGATCTGTCCCTTAAGCGTGGTTTTTCCTCCTTGTATTTGTAACAAGGTCCACCCCCTCGGACCAAGAAACCGATCCTCATTCAGTACTGCAAATGCATTTGCAAGTAGCAAAAAGCCTTGGAGCAAAGTCCACAACCCCATTATCTGCATAACAGAGAGAGGCTTCAACATCTCAGTTCCTAACTATCAGTCAAAAAGTTTTATGAAATTTCATGCATACATAAAATTCAGCCAACGAGTCCAAAAGGGTCAATCTTAAAATTTCAAGCCCCGGCAGAAACCGTGCAAATCCTGAACAGGGTATGAAGGATTTTGGCAGAAACGATAGATGGTATTTTATGGTTTATGTCAACAGTCAATATTGAAACAGACAGATAAAATCGAACCATGGATAGAAATTCAAAGTGGGAAACTGATCAAAATTGAAAGGCATGAACTTTACATAATTGAATCGAACTCTTACCAGCGTCAACAAGTTACAGAAGAAAACAAGTCGTTTCTCGGTTGAAAGCCTCCGCCTTGATTTCAACGAGACAAGGGAAAGGTACTGCAAAACAAAGATTTAAGCACTAACCCGAGCCAGGTCAGAATTTTGTAACTTTTGATCGGACGGTTCAGGATGGTCCACGTGTACCGCTTTGAACATTTCCTCACTTTGTATTGATCCGACCCGACTTTTGAGTCCAATATATGACGACCCGATAAAATTTTTACAGACGGACTGAGAGGGAGGTTGGTGACGAGCATGGATAAACCCTAACACTCCACTCAACTATGGCTTCGTTTCAGTTACTTCCACCATATCTTCCTCTTCACCAACTTCACTTCTCTCGCCCAAGCTCCAGAAGCTTGATTGCTAAACCTTCAGAACCTCTAAAGAACCAAACTTTGAAGCCCCACTATCTGCTTAAACCACCCAAATCACACAAGCTAAACCCACCCAGAGCTTCCATTAATGGCGAAGACAACGGAAGCATCGAGTCCAGCGAACCCACTCGCCGAGGCAGGAAAAAGGGTCACACTTCCTCTTCATCTTCTTCAGCAACATCTCCACCGAAACAGACCAAGCGTTCGGAAAAAGCCCAGGTCGAAAATGGCACGGTAGAAACTGCCAAACCCACAATCCAAACCGAAAACCCAGACTCTGAGCTCGAAGATTACGACGACGGCATCGATTTTCCGTACGACGACCCTCCTCTGGTCTGCTGCTTCGGCGCCGCGCAGAAAGAGTTTGTTCCCACGGTTCGGGTCTCCGACAACCCAATGCACCCGGACATCTACTCGCAGTGGAAGATGCTCCAGTGGGACCCGCCGGAGTTCGTGAGGGCCCCTGGCGGATCGCCGTCCAACGTGGCAATTTCGCACGTGCGGCTCGGCGGCAGGGCCGCGTTCATGGGCAAAGTTGGGGACGATGATTTTGGGGATGAGCTGGTGTTGATGATGAACAAGGAGAAGGTTCAGACGCGTGCGGTGAAGTTCGATAGGAATGCGAAGACTGCTTGTACCTATATGAAGATTAAGTTTGATGATGAGAAAATGTGGGCTGAGACTGTGAAAGAGTCAGCTGAAGACTCTTTGCTCAGCTCAGAACTTAACCTAGCTGTGCTCAAAGAGGTATGAAATATTAGTGAATAAATTGTGTTTTGTTTATATGTTTTCACAAGACAAGTAACTTGGCTTAGTTGTCTCAGTCTTTGAAATGGTTCATTGGTTTTGGGTTTTTCAATTGATTGAGAATGCAGCAATCGTTTGTTTGAGCACATTGTTTTTTCAGATTGTTGTTGCTTATGGAGTTTGATGTTGTTCCGGAAACAGGGATAAGATCATTTTTGTAATAGGTTTTGATGTCTTAATGCAGGCCAGAATATTCCACTTCAGCTCAGAAGTTTTGACATCTCCCTCAATGCAATTGACCCTTTTGAGAGCAATGTCTTATTCAAAAAAGTTTGGGGGGCTTGTGTTTTTCGATGTGAATTTGCCATTGCCTCTATGGAAATCGCGTGACGAAACCAGGAAATATATGGAGAGAGCCTGGAATGAAGCAGACATAATCGAGGTTTCGAGGCAGGAATTGGAATTTCTTCTAGATGAAGACTATTATGTGAGGAAGAGGAATTACAGGCCCCAATACTATGCTGAGGAGTTTGGACAGACCAAGAAGAGGAGAGATTATTACCATTACACACCTGAAGAAATATCTCCTTTATGGCATGATGGACTTAAATTTTTGTTCGTGACTGATGGAACGCTTCGGATTCATTACTATTCCCCTTCATTTCATGGTGTTGTGATTGGAACAGAAGATGTGCTCATAACCCCATTCACTTGTGATAGGACTGGTTCTGGGGATGCTGTTGTAGCTGCTATTATGAGAAAGCTGACCACGTGCCCTGAGATGTATGAAAATCAGGATGTTTTGGAAAGGCAGCTTCGTTTTGCAGTTGCAGCAGGAATTATATCGCAGTGGACGATCGGTGCTGTTAGAGGGTTTCCTACAGAAAGTGCAACTCAAAATCTGAAGGAGCAGGTTTATGTACCTTCAATGTGGTAGTTTAGGGCCTAGCCTTCAAATATAGCAATGTTGTTCAGAAATAGTGTTCGTTGTATGACCTCTTGAGGGTTGAGAATTTTGTCTGTTAGGAATGTGAGAAGAAATATTGTATCCAATGTACACTAGCATTTGAATTCACATCACTGTTACTTGCAACGCTAACAGAAACCATACATAATTGATACTCAACTAATTGCAAAATGGTTCCTGATTAAAAAAAAGGTTCTTTTCTATTATAAGCCGTATGAAGAATTACATTCAAGTTCATCGTGAAGCTCTTTTTTCTTTTCACAATGTTGAGACCAAATCAAAGAAAGAATAATTGAATCAATGAATTACTATAACACCATTTCGACAACGGCAAGGTCTCTGTGCTGATGAAACAATCTGATTTTATCCTAAAACTATATGCGAGCTCGACCTTCTCTGCTTTCTTCCATGCCTTCTTGAATCACCCGCGAAGTCCCTCCTCACTTGTAGTAGGTACAACATAACCGAAACTTGCATTGCAAATCACAAGGGAAACCTTAAAAACCTCTCGACCCTGTAAGCAAGTATAGTTTCTGAAACCAAGTGAAAAAGCACTTCATTCCAAAGCCCCATTATCAGCTGCCATTTGAGCAGTGGTATTGTGTATTTCACAACAGCAGGAGCCACATATTCTCTCCCCAATACTATCTTTGAGATGAAACACTTATGCTCCGTCTCTCATCTAACTTCTGCCTAGCAATTTGCTCCTCTGACTTGTTACAGATGCAACCAGGAAACGGATTTGCGTAAAAATTCTCCTCCAACCTTGGTGACTCTCCCACTTGTCTAACATATGGTGCTCCAAGCCTGTCAGAATGCAGACTTTTAACCTCCAAAGAAAACGTTTCCCACAGTACAGCACCCTTATCCAACTGGTCGACCAGTTTAACAAAATTTTGTCTGAAATGAAAATCATAACATGTCAGAAAACTAGCAATTGATTTTAAAAGCTGGGAGTTTGGAGGAAAAAACTAAATGCCTGGTATGAGAGCGAACCTGTCAGGGTTGATACTCTTACTAAATCCTTCAAATCTCCTATGTCCTTGCACTGCTTTAGCCATATTTCCATCATATGTGTAAACAAAGACATCACTCTCTAGTGCTACAATATAATCCAAGGCTGCAAGGCGATTTTGATATGGCTTAAAGGGCTCTAACTCTTGTTCTGTTGCAAGAGTGGAATGAGAAAAGACATTAGGATACTCGGAGCGAAAAGCAGCCATGCTATTTCCTCCATATATCTCGCCAGCAACAATGTAGATTGTAGTTGTTGAAGGGTATCCCATGGCTTTAAGGAACAGGGCTGCCTCTCTTGGTGAAAATGGGCATCCACCTTGTTTCCTTCGTTCTTCACTATCTATCTCTTTCTCCTTCCAGTGTTTAACATTGTACCTCATAACCCGAAGTTCCTCAGATTCCTCTGCAGTGAGGTTGTGGCTGCAGCCGGTGAAAGCAAGCATGTCCTTCTCATATCTGCAATCAAGAAGGGTTTCTTTACTTAGTTAAACCACTTCAGAACAAGATAATGCCCAAAGAATCAATCCATAGAACAAAGACATACCTTAAATGAAGAGCAACAAATGGATTGCTATTCTTCCTTAGTCTATCAACCAAAACTCTGCCAAGATCCTCAATCTCTTTTGCATACTGGAGAGCCTTGTAATTGGCACGGCACCTCAGCCTTTGGATCGAGGATGCAAGTCCATTGTTAGCAAGCCGGGAATCGGTGTGGGTAAACTTCAGAACTTTATGCTTTTTCAACAATGGGATCATCTCGCTTCTGTAATAACTAGCCTGCATGTGAAGCATCTTTAGATACAATTCCAATAATATAAAAACTAATTCAGAAGTCCCTCGAGAATATATAACAATATTGCACCTTTGACCAGGAGATGGGAGCTTTCTGAAGAGGCTTCAGAGCAGCATAGCGGGTTGGCAAATACTCCACTATATCAATATCATCTTTTAGTACTTTCATGAAGTGTCTCCAGTCAAAGATATCTTTAAAATCACTGCAAATATAAGACAGAATTTGATCAGTAAAAATAAAATTAATTAGCCACTCATATCCAACAACCTCATTGGCTAAGAAATCTACCTTGGATCTGTCCAAAAAGACTGGTGGTCCAGCAAAGGCAGAACCAGGGTAGCATTCATTATCTTTGCAACGGCTACCATATCACATATCTGCAACATCAATTGGGTTACCATGTCAGCTTCAAAAACGTGTGCAAAAATGGGAAATGAGGTCAAATCCAAAATGCGCGGCAAAGATTTGTGGGAAGATTATTACCCCTGTTCTCATTTGATTCAATCCTCCATTGGCATGAACAAGCAGATAACCATTTGTTTTCGATCCTGTTCCTGTGGGAAATGAAATTCATATTTGAAAAACCAGTCAAAAATTGATCAATGTTGTCATGCATGATAAAGAGCTTGACAAATTTAGGTATGGAACAAAGAGACATACTTATCCGATTCTTGGGTCGAGCTATGCATTTATCAAAATTGTCACTGTTGGGTTTCCTCCAAATTTCTGGGGTCTGAAAAAAGCAAATAAATTTATGATCAATACCAATTAATCACAGCATTAAATCCTTAGAAAGCAAACTCAACCCAGCAAATAAAATTACTGTATAAACTAAAAAAGCCATTAAATTTTCAATTTAACCACCATACATATTTAATCCATAGAAGGCAAGTATGAAACGAGAAAGGGACAAACGTGAAACGAGAAAGGGACAAATGTGAAACGAGAAAGGTATGAAGCATAAACAGCCAATTAGCATAATATGGAAACTAATTGAGTCAAAATTGAAACAAATACATTCAACTATTCCCATTAGAGCCAAAAGTCAATTCTTTAACGTGAACGTTAATAACAAAAACATTAAGACATTTTCTCTTTCCCTTCCTGAACTTTCTCGGCAACCAAACAGGTAGTGGAAAAAATGAAAAATACACAAGATTTTAATAAAATTAAAAACTTCTAAAATGGGAGAATTGATTGATTGTCTTACCGGCGACCGCTCGAGGAGGCGTTTGAACATGGTGGAGGGTTCACTTTCAGACAACCTCTCCCTCTCCAAAACACGTTGGGGCATGGAATTAGAGGCCTGGTTCTCAGTGACGGCTTGCTGAGCGGCGGCCCAGTCGTCCTTGTACGACTTCAAAATCAAAAGCCGGCCCCCTGTTCTCTTCGCTTCGCCGACCACCTCCATATGGTGGCTCAAAAGAGAGAACCTGATGAACACGGAGATAACCGCCATCAACAACAGAGCCCCGAATATCTTACGGCCCATGTTCCGCCCCGATCTCAGCATCTGCAGCATCGCGACCGTCCATAAAAACCCATCCTCAATCAGAGGAAGCCACGTGTCGGGGACGCAGAAGAAGGCCCGCCTCCGAAGCAGGAGATACTTCATCAGAGGGTGGGGCGAATAATGGTTGTGGTCGTTGAGGTGGTGGAAGGGGCCAAAAATGATACCGTTGGGAGTAATGTCGTTTTCCTCATCGTCGCCGCCAGTGCCGCAGTCGTAGACAACGTTGTTGTTATTGTCTGGGTTGACGACACTACTCGTAGGGAGTCGCTCGGCGTCCATGAGGCCGTCGGCGACCCGTCGTCTGGTCTTCGTGGGCAGCGCGAGCGGGTGTCGTGGGCTACTGTTGGACGAGCTGTTCGGGCCACCGGACGACATAGCCGGCCGGCACAAACGTTGTTTAAAACTAAAAATGTACGCTGTATATAATCAGATTTGATTCAGTTTTCCTCGAAACCAAACCAAATCACAAAAGAAAATGAGAGACAAAGAGAAACAGAGACCGTCGGTTGGGATTGTAGGTCGAATGTGTTCCCCAATGGGTTCCCAGAGAAAAAGGGTGGTCCGAAATCCTAGGCAAGAACAAAGGGATGCTTTATTATTTTCTGATTTTTTGTAAAGTGGATGTTTTTTTTTTGTTCTCTGTCTCAAAACTCTCTAATGGCGGATCTACGCATGTTCTAATTTTCTGAGAGACCGGTTTTTATCATGGCCAAAGCTTAAAGAGGAATACTCAAATGACGGTATTGCCCTTGATAATTCACGAAAAGAACCAACGAAAAGTTGCGAGTCTGTTACGGTGCGCCATATGCACTATTCGGTGCCATTCTGTTATCTTGTTTAGTGAAAAATCAAAATGATATTTTGCCTAATCAGTTGGATTAAGAGAACCTGCTTAACCAAAATCCACCTGTTTTTTTCATGTCCACAAAAATTAAAAATTAGAAGAAAATTTTACTTATTTTTTTGGCAATGAAAAATTACGTTATTTAATTCACCTTCTAATGTTTTTCTTGTAACCCTAATTTTCATATTTTTTTGTCAAGTAAAGATGAGGGTAGTTGTGCTAGATGGAGACCCAACGGTACTTTCGAAATATCTATAATGCTAAATTTTCTCTTCTTTTTTTTGGGTAACGGCAACATTCAAGGTGTAAATCAGTAAGATAATTTTTCTTATATAAGCTATATCGGGGAAAGAGGAAATCGAATCCTGAACTTCGAATGCATGAATAAATGTTCTTAACAACTTAAGATACAAGCTTCTTGTTGTAGTGGGACAATTTTTAACATGGCTATGGTACAATATCAAACTATTAGTTTTGGCATATTATAAACTAATCTTCCATGTATCTTAATCCAATTGACGGCTTTGTAATTATTATTATTATTTAAAGTTCATCATAAACGCCAAATTTATAAAACAAGAGTGCAGTACGGGTAATTAAACTTTTGTTGAGAAGGATAATGGGATTGACTATTTTGGCGTGTAGTGACTGAGTTTTTTTTGCTAGTAATATGAGTTGATAAATTGCCTTCCATTAGTATGTTGATTGCTAAGGATGAGGGCTAATTCATGAAAAACTTGGATTTGATTTCGGATGAACATACCAACTTCTTAAATCCTAAATAATGTAACAATGACAGTGTTTCATTTGTTTATATTGAGGTCATAACTCACGTGTATAACCAACTCTACAATAACGCATACATATTGATCATCGATCACTTGTATATATGGTTATAAGTTATAATCCGACATGTCAATGCCTTCAAGTTATGTGGTACCTTTGATTCCTTTATAACAATTTACATAAAATGGGCATGAAAACCAGCCCTATGGAATCAATCATTAAGAAGCCTCCTACTTTGAGGGAGTCTACTCAATCATTCACATTTCTCATCATGCAACTTATATATATGACCTCTCCCCTACGTTTTCGTTTTTCTCCCATGTGTGTGTGATCAAAATGGTTTAGTGACTTTTGGCCTAAGAAACCTACTTCTTTCTAGTTTAATTATGCTGTCTAGCCAGACATGATAGACTAGTATTTGTTACGACACCGTTTTATAGTTTGAGTGACGATCCACTGCAAAAAATATCAGAGGCTCATCAGCTAGATGCATGCTATGTACCTTAAAAAGTTTATGGTTTTGTGGAGATGCATGTGTTTCAACTTTCAATTAGCATCGAATGCTTTTCATCTATTAATCACCACAATAATTCACACTCTGCCAAATCATGTAAACTTATCTACATTCAATCTGCAAGTTACTTGCTTATTGGGCTTGTTATTTTCCATTTTTGACCTAATTTTCTTGTTTCTTCCTTGCTATTTGCAATTGAAATTTCTTGATGAATTTGGATATTTTAGTTGGTTATGTCCTTTTAGGTTGATATTGTGCTTATCGTTAAACGATGCATTAAGTACTAAATATTTTGTCCTCCTTAATTAAACGACCAAATAATTTCCTCGTATGTATGTGGGTTAGGCTTGTTGGTCAAGGTCATATGACCGCTCTCTTTTACCCAAGTTCGAGTCCCCCTTGATCACTGATTTGCACGAAATATTCTTACCACTAAGCTATGGACATGTTGGCGATTAATTGAGAGTACTTTAAATTTAAATTAATGCTTGTATTAAAAAAACCAAAACAACTAGTTAGTTGGATGTGTATCCATTTATCATAAAAGGGTATTATGGGCATTACACATAAACTCTCTGCCGTGCAAAATCTAGTACCTCAAGTTTAGTGTTGCAACCTTTTGGAACGTTCCTCGATTCTCGTTTTCAGCCTCGCTGTCACTTTATCATAGAACACGGAACGTAGCCGTCTGACTGACATTCCCGCCTATGTACAGTACAGAGAAATTCAACGTGCCACGTGGCACTAGTCACGAGTCCCAGCTTCGCATACAGACACAATCATATTTCGTCTCTTCATTAAGTTATTACCGTACCGTCTCGAGTCGGCACATGATAAATCTAACCGTTGGAACAGGATTGTGACCCTCTCTGACTTTATAGCCGTTGGATTTGATTGGCGACAATTATTGTTTGGGATTAAATCGGAGCGGTTGGTTTATTTACCGTGATGATGATGTTGGGGATCAGACGGTGATAAGTGGCGCCGGACCATGACGTATCATGAGTCGGTGGCTGCCGGTGCGGATTTTGAGGGTGTAGTGCGGCGCCAATCAGATGTGAGATTGTGAGGGCCCTGATTAAAATTCAACGCGGAAACGAGTGTAAAGCTAAGCACGTCCTGTCGTTTAGGATGAATATCGTCAAATCATTTTGGTCTCATCTAAAATATCCAAAATAATAAATAATAAATGGAATATATTTAGAATAAAACCAGATAAATTATGAATATTTATTTTCAATTTTTTTAAAAAAATTATAAGTGGAGAAGGTCCTAGATGAATTTTGAGTGTCTTGGAAAATGTGGATGGGGACTTGGGTTGGGAGTGTCCCATGGGGAGAGAAATATTGGAATTTCAGTGGATTTTGTTTGGGTGTGGAAATTTAGTGGAAGTTAACAATGCATTATAAGATGATTGTGGTGGAGATCATGCCTAAACAGATATATAATAAGAGACTAATCATTTTATTTTTACATGGGTACCCAACTAACCATGTTTTATGCCCTAGCTATAATTGCCTAAAGACTTGCCTCATGACCTAAGAAAAATAAAATAGGGTGGCCAACAAAATGCAAGTCAAAATGGATATATTATTATTCAAGCATTATAGTGAAATTCAGGTAACCATGCCTGTTTTGCTTCAATTTTCCAAGTCAAGAAACCCGAAATGTTTCTTTATAGACTGCTTGAATTTGGGTACTATTTTTTTCAATTCCGCCCATCTAAGTACTTAAAAATAAGAAAAAATAAGAGCTAGAATGGTTGTGTATCCAATCATATCATATGAGAATCAAATAATTATAAGGGTCCACACGCCTAGCAAATATATTTTTGGTGGATCCAGGCGGTACCGCAAGTCCACTGAATTCTTCAAGTTTGGCCAATCGATCGACTTGCACTAATTGACATGCGTGGATCTGTGAAGTTGGGGGAATGGGCCTCCACTAACCTACAAATTAGTGTTTTTCTTTCCAAGCTTTGACAGCAACAGCGGTGGTTGAATTGGTACACTTGTACTTGGAAGTGGTGGAAGATTATTCTCTTCTCATGGTCTACGGTCCAAATTCCAAACCAAACTCAATTTTTATATACCAAAAAGAAAACAGAACATTTATATTGGCAAAAAGCCATGCATGATGCATGCCCCACGTCAGCAAAGTACGGGAAAAAAATAATAGGTATAAAATTGTTTTGTTATTTTCAATCAATCACATCATGCGATTTAATGACGGAATCATGAATTATATCAAGAAGGGCCAACTTTAAATAGTTTTATAATTACATTAAACTTAAGTTTTTATAAGAAAATATATTTAAGAATTCATTATAATGATCATATTTTAATATCACAAATTTAATATCTTAGCAAGTATAACCCAAATTCTAGCAACCTAAAAATAATGAAAGAGTATCAAAAGTTGATTTTAGATAGAATGAGAAAATCAAATAAAATCTATGACACACACATATAAATGACCTATGAAGACATGCAAACAAATATGGATCATATTCATGTTTATTATAGACAATTTACATTTGTGAGAAGGGTCAACAATAAATATAACTATAAAACAACTTGGATAACATAAACAAATATAAGGTTTTCAAAATGTTGAGAAGGGTCAAGTGACCCTTGTGGGCTTTGATTGGCTCCAACATAAACGTGCGTGATTGGTTGAGGATAACAAAATAGTGTTATCATAATGACATGCAAATTCTTCTCCTATGACAGCATACAGATTTTGGTGCGAGTCATATGGGAGACACAGGACAGGACCCTTGTGAGGTTCTGCCATGTTTGGTATTTGTTTGCTTGGTAATTTAAGGAACAATGTTTTTTCTCAAATCTGTCATGAGCTTTATCTGGGTAATTTTACTTCATGTTGAAGCCACTGATTGAACAAAGCAACAACAAACTCCACATAAAGAGTTCTGTTAAAGTTCCCATTAATTCGATATTGGCACAAATAACTAATTTCACAAAAAGGGATCGGCCAACTTCCATTTGGAAAGCATTCAAGAACTTGACAACGCCTCATGGATTATTATCAACCATAAATATTATTTATTCACGTATGTATTTTATTCCACTCTCTCATGCAGCAGCACCAGTATTTTATTCTCACCAAAACGAGCAAAACACTCACAAATATGGAAGGAGGAAAAACAAATTACAACTGTGCACTCTTGAAGATGACAATCTGCAGCACTTACAACTTCAACCACTCCAGGCAAGGGCACAAGCCCCAGCAAAACCTGGCGGGATAGTAGTCCTTTAAGTACACCTCCCTGCTAAACCCAATGATGTAGAAGCTGAACAACCGGCTACGATGAGCCATGGTGACACGCGTCACCGGCACAACGGAGATGGTGTGCCTCTCACTTATCACCCTTGCAGTACGAGGTACAGGAGCTCTGTCTGCAATGACTTCGGAAGAGAACTGATTAAGAAAGAAAGAGTCGGCAAAAAAGGCTGGAGTGCATTGATATGCCTGGGTGTTGCACAGCTGGACTCCTTTGGCTCTGTGGAAAACCTCATCTGGAACAGATGCTGCTCCGCTTGTTGCACTCACCTTTCTAGTTGAAAGTGTCTTCCTGCGATGGAATTTATAGTTTTACTTCATAATGAATTTTCGTGCAGGATGATGTTACATAAGCAGAAGAAAGAGAACATTTCCATGTGACAACCAGAAACCATTTCCAAATACATGTCATAGAAATTTCTGAAATGATACGGAATATTTCCATATATAGACAATAATATGGAAATTTATTATCACAAACGACTGTGCATACCATCTAACAAGGCCAACATTGCGTGTTAAAAGAGAACCACTCCCTTGGCATGTCAAACATTTAATTAGACCGCGAGATCCACAAGTTGCACAGGGGATCTTTCCCTTACCATTGCAACTCCCACATCTGCATAGACAATATCCACACCAGTTAATACAGTATTTTAGTAATTGGCATCCTGTTTCAACAATTACAAGTTATTCTGCTTCCATTATTTACATACACTAAAAGTCTAAAATATCTAATGCTGAATAAAGGACGAAATTTAAAAGGTTATATTGGATGGCCCTCATATTACAGGCAGAAGCCAGATTAGAACACAATTTTATTTATAATTAGATGAGGCAGACATAAGCATCTCACATGGAGTCAGATCCATCTTTATGAGCAATTAAACCCCTTCCATGACAAGCAGAACACTGAGTCATCAGATTTTCTTTGTAGAATCCAGGTTCTTGATTTGCATTGCATGTAGGACACACAGAATCTCCTCGTCCTGCACAACCTGCAAATCTTTTCGAGCATTTTGTTAGATAACAAAAAAAAAAAAAAAAATCTTTAAATAAAGCTATGGGAACGATTTTGTCCCTAGATGATACCCAAAAATTATCAAAGAAGAAATAGAACATAAAGAGGTACTTAAAAGAGAATTATACAAATACAAATTGGAACATTTATTAAGTCAAAAGTTCAACCTCATTGACCATGACTCCATAGTTCCGGAATCTTTACCTGAGCATTTTTCAATGGACTCAGAATGAGGAATTATCTCCCGTGATTCTTTATAAGGTATAAACAAAACAGGAAACTGAGACTTTAAATCCAATTCCCAGATTCCAAGTTCAGGTCCCTTATCCTTTCCATCAATTTTGCCACCAAGGTTTGGCTCTGTTTCTCTGATGGTTTCCCTTTCTTCAATGAAAGTATCTAGTGTTCCCACATAAACGTTGCAATCTTCCACTTTTTGAATTTTCCAGGTCCTTGCGGGACGACTTCCCCAACAGCATCTATGGCCAACATGATCAATGAGCAACTCTCGTATCTCTACTTCATCCAGTATTTGCCTATACATAAATATTTTGTTTAGAAAGAAAATTAAGAAGGGAATGCAGTTTCTATCACACTACAATGTTAGACTTGAGAAAATTGCACAAGAGGTTTCCAGAGACTAGTAAAATGGTTAATATAAACATTTACGCAAGTATATAAGAAGAAAAAAAGGTTAGTTACAAAATGAAGAAAAAGAAAAAGAAAAATCTTCTGAGCACGAGGGAAGAGGTTAGGGTTTAGAAAAATGACAAGGGGAAACCTGCCTGAAAAAGAGGGAGAGCTCAGAGATCCCCCCGAACCTCAGCATCATTATCAGGCATTTCCAAGTTTTTCATTTTTAAAGAAACAAAAAAGCAATATAGAAAAAATGAATTAAAAGTCCTTATAATCTGTGACCCATTCCACAGGCCAATTCAAGACATGATCCCTTAGTAATAGGCGCACAAAACATATTGAAATGAACGAAGTTATCTAGTTCAGTAGAACTTCTCACTTAGGAGTTTGGAGTTTGACTTTCCCTAGTACTTTATGAGCCTAAAACATACCTATGGAGTTCATTTGTGGTGCCACCAAAACCTCCTCCATATCCACCTTGATATGCGACAGCTTGCTCTGCAAAAAGGGATCACAATTTGTATCCATCAAAATACATCTGATGACAATAATGGCAGACAGCAAAGATCATTGGTTTAAAAGTCCAATGTTTTAAGTTGTAACCCTCTTTTGCCCGATGAGAGAACCAAATAAGAACGGGAAAAATCGATTAATCCAACATTTTATGTAATCAACTTAGCCATATTGTCCTAGAGGAATCAGCTGAGTGGAAGCTTTCCTGGTCTCAATCTCAAAACAATTCCAAAGCTAAAAAGCATAGACCTTAAGTTCATTTTTCACTCATTCTTAGCGGCCAAACAGCAGATAAAAAAAAGTGTTTAATTTTGGAAGAAATCTCACTAAAATAAAAAAAATGATGGCTACCTATTAATCAAAACGCAAAACCCAGGTTGCAAAAAGCATAATTGGGATATAAACACAGAAAAAGAAGATGCGTACCAGTAGGATCAGGCTCCGGCGAACTAACCAAAGCGGCATGGATAGAAGGTGGGTAGTGATCAGAATCAGCAGCCGCTGACCTTATCTCTTCAACGCTGACTTCAGTTCCGGCCAACGAAGCCGTCGGAATCACAGAGCCAGCTCTTCCCACGTACTGGTACGAGCTCCACTTCTCACTCCCCTTCTCTCCCAATTCACTTCTTTGCTCTTCACTCAATGGCCCCCGACACAAAAACAAAAAAGAACAAAACAACAAAATAACCCATCAATAAAAATGAAATATAAACTCAAGTTTCAAATCTATCCAATCGAAGAGCATTGCAATTGGGAAGTAGAATTTACCAGAAAGCAGAGGCTCCTCCATTGTTCTTCAATGCGGGTGATGAAGAAAAGAGCTGGAGACCGATCGACTAAATAATAGTGTGGTGTGGGCGATTTTTGCTTCGCCAGTAAGGAAATGAAATCGAGTCAAACAAAACTATCGCATTGAATTGAAGGGTTGGTTTGCGGTGCGGCCGACGAATTGGGTCTACAGTACATAGCGGGAAAGGACGAACCGCTAAAGGTTTTATAATTGGGTCTGGGCCTAAGCCCAATAGGCCCAAAAATAACATTGGCCGAGTACACTAATTGAGCATTCCACTCGCTCACACCATATACCTCCTCTCTCCATATATAAACCTCTCCGTCTTCCGCTAGGGTTTCCGTCTCCTTAAAACACCAGCAGTCAGCACCAGAGGCACATAGCTCATTCGAAAATGGTGAAGGGCCGCCAAGGAGAGCGCATCAGGTCCTCAAAATCTTCAACTTCCATATTGTTAATTTCTTCAACTAGTTTAAGAAAATCTAAATTTCCTTCATTTTTTCTGACTTTTTATTGTTTCGCAGACTCTATGTGCGAGGAACTGTTCTTGGATACAAGAGGTACTGAAACGAAGTTCATAAATTTCTTATCTGGGCTTGAAGCTAAGGGTGTTTGGATTTTTGACATGGGGTTTTGGTTTTTTACAGGTCCAAGTCGAATCAGTACCCCAGCGCGTCGCTGATTCAGATCGAGAATGTGAACACTAAGGAAGAGGTGGCCTGGTACGCTGGTAAGCGCTTGGCGTACATATACAAGGCCAAGGTGAAGAAGAACGGCAGCCATTACCGTTGCATTTGGGGCAAGGTCTCTAGGCCTCATGGTAACAGTGGCGTCGTTCGCGCCAAGTTCAAGTCCAATCTTCCCCCCAAGTCCATGGTAAAGTTTTTACTTTATGAAAGCTTGAATCTTCTGTTTTTGCTTAGATTGATGTGATTATTTGGAATTCAATTTGTTGATTGAGCTGTTTTTGCTAATTGAACAGGGAGCTAGAGTCAGGGTTTTCATGTATCCCAGCAACATTTGAGGTACCACTATTTTTTTCCTTTTATGGTTTTGAGTGTTTTGTTTGAAAATTTAGTTGGTGTTTGAACAAATGAAATGATCAGTTTTGGTGCATTGCAATTTCAATTATTATGGTCCATATTCTATTGCGTTGTTGCTTCCAACAAATTTTCTGAGTTGATTTTTGTGTGTAGAAGAGCTTAATATAACAATCACCCACTGCTCAACTAGATATGTATGTTGTTTTTCTATTAAACAAATACCCGTTGAACAAAGATTAGAATGAAAGCAGCATTGCCTTTTCTTCCTTTACTTGTTTTCACAATTATGCGATTTATTTGGTTATTTTATGCAAATGGGTGGATTAATCACCAGGATGTCTCCTTAAGGACTGATAGTTTTGTGAGATTGGGTTTCATTATTTTGAGAGTAAACTAATTGCCTTTGGTACTTGCACTTTGCCGTTTCTTGTAGTCACCATATTTTCGTTTGTTTTGCAGGTATGTGGCTAATGTAGATGATGGAATGGATTGGAGGTGAAGCATTTCAAGTTTTGGTTTTACTCTATTTAGAATCGCGTTTAGACTTTCAAAATGTTATTGTACTGAGGAACGTGAGACATTTATTAAGATGCTTGCAGCTAGCCTTGAATATGCACCTTGTTAAACTCGTTCTATGTTTATTTCCATTCCAGCGTCAATTATCCGCACTTTTTTTTGGGTGAGACAATTATCTCATGTTATTTAAGCGTGTATTACTTTTAGAAAAGAACACCAAAATGTACAAGGCTTATGTTGTCAAAAGTACAATGTTATGTTCTAGGAGCCTTGACTCATAAAGCAAGACACATCTGTTTTGTCGCAATGCGGTAAAACCGCAACCTCTGGTAGTGGTAATGGTCAGTTTCTGAGCCAAGCTGACCACTGTCGAACTGTAATCGGTTGGAAGGCATTGGTGCGGTTATTGGACCGAAAACAGCGCTAATGAAAAGTGCTGAGTTTGGTGGGTAGTTCTGTATTTATTCCTCTGCCGTGGTGGAGATGATGAATGGTTGAGAGCCTTTCTAGGCCTTTAGATGTTGTGGAACTATGAAAATGTAAAATGCAGTTTCGGCAACTTGAGTAGAGAACTATAGTCGTAGTTCTTGAATGAATGAGGCTCATTCTCGTATCTCCTTTGTGGCATGTTATACGATATCAACTACGCCTTCCTAATCAATCTTGCTTAAACTTTCATTTGTGTTAACAAATGCATAGAAAGTTGGGAAATCAATCTTGCTTAAACTTTCATTTGTGTTAACAAATGCATAGAAAGTCGGGAATTGGAATGATTCTAATGTTCTTGTGTTAAACATGGAAAATCAAGGATGGGAATAATTTCAAATGCCTGTTTCAGATAAAGTAAATATGAGAAGTCAAGGATGAGAATAATTTCAAATACCCCTTGCAGAAAAAGTAAACACGCCATTAAATTTCAATGTGTCACGTAGATCGACTATGTTCTCCATTGAAGCATGGAGGACAATGAAGAGAAAAGAAGGTGGGGTGGTTGGTTTCTCAGTGCTCATATCCACCACAGCCACAATGCTCATCACTGCCTCTACCAACTCAAGTCCTGTACGCATCCACATTGATTTATGAATTCTCGTGCGCCACATGCTTTTCTTTCTAGCTCTTTGCAATCATGACTTCATGAGCTCTCCTGGCCTACCAAAGCAATAAAAACAAATTCAGCTGAAGAAATTGCTCAACATTTTCACACTCTCCCCACTCACTTTCAGAAACATGCCGACGGTTTGCATATATATAAAGCGGTGCGTTTCAGTAATAGCGCCAACAGAAGTAATAGTTCCCAAATCTTGCTGCTCTCAAAGTCTCTCATCTCATCCACTTCTGTTTATGGCTTTCCTTTCAATGACCCCGCATGACACGAAGAATCTTCGTCTTCGTAAAAGCACCGGACAGTCTCTCCTTAAATAAATCTGTTATTGGATTTTGGTTTTACTGACTTTCTCACTGTCAAAGTTGAAGTTGCCTCATTCATCTAGGTAAGTTTAAACATCTACTTTTCTTCTTCTTCTTCTTCTTCTTCTTCTAGAGTTTAAATTTTGAGTGAAGGAAGCATTTCCCACTTCTCAGTTTACAGGAAAAGGCTAGCTAAGGAGGAGATGTTTTCTCTTCAGCATACCACACTGTTGTTGAGAGTTTTCCTGTTGGTGTTGATACTAGAAAATGTTAAGGGGTCTTCCTCATCAGCTTCCAATTATTTGATTGGCCTTGGAAGCTATGACATAACAGGTCCTGCTGCTGATGTTAATATGATGGGTTATGCAAATGCTGAGCAGACTGCATCGGGGATTCACTTCAGGCTCAGAGCTCGTACATTTATTGTAGCAGAACAGCAGGGCAACCGTGTAGTTTTCGTGAACCTTGATGCCTGCATGGCCTCCCAAATTGTAACAATTAAACTTCTTGAGAGATTGAAAGTGAGGTACAGAACCCTCCTGGTACTAGACGTTTCTTATTTCTTTAAAAAGTTCGATTTTTTACTCATTGAGATTTAAAAGTTTGGTTTTTTTCTTATTGAGATTTTGCTCCTTGTTTTTTTTTGGGTGTGTGTGTGAAAGGTATGGGGAGCTTTATACAGAGAAGAATGTGGCAATTAGTGGGATTCACACTCATGCTGGGCCTGGGGGCTACCTTCAATATGTTGTATATATTGTTACATCTCTTGGATTTGTAAGACAGTCATTTGATGTTCTTGTTGATGGCATTGAGAAAAGCATAATCCAAGCCCATGAAAACCTTCGTCCAGGGTCAGTTTTTGTGAACAAAGGTAAGAAAACTGACTCATAATTACTGTATTCTTGTAACTTGTTTACCCATTATATCCTTGAATGACCATTTGTAATTTTGCTTGATCTTCTCCAAAGCCGAATTTTGGAATATAGAGTGAACCCTTCTTATATAAGTAGATGAATATTGAGTAGCTTCCCTAATTGAGGCTATTTTAATCTGTCCTCATGGTTTCATAGGAGAGCTCTTAAATGCTGGTGTGAACCGTAGTCCAAGTGCTTATCTCAGCAATCCTGCAGAAGAGCGGAGCAAATATAAGTTTGATGTTGATAAAGAAATGACTCTCATAAAATTTGAAGATAAGGAGTGGGGCGCTGTCGGTAGCTTTAACTGGTTTGCAACTCATGGAACTTCCATGAGTCGTACAAACTCATTGATAAGTGGGGATAACAAAGGAGCTGCCGCTAGATTCATGGAGGACTGGTTTGAACGGCATGGTGTTGTGAGAGGTTTTGATGGTCTATCTTCCAATATATCAGGTACTGGCAGAGTCCCCAGAAGAGTCTCAAGCCTAGTTCCTAAAGATAATGGAAATGGTAATTGAAATCTTTTTGTCCATGATTTAATGTAGACTGTGCCTCAAGCCTCTTCCCTTCTAATAACATATAGTACATTTGGAACAGGAAATGAGTTGATGAAACTTGCCGCCTCCTTTCAGTCTTCTCAAGGACGAATCGTGACAAGGCTTTCAAGTGTTGCAAGACGGGTTAGGAATGCCTTAATGAAAGCTGAAAGGCCTCAATTTGTATCTGCATTCTGTCAATCTAATTGTGGTGATGTAAGCCCAAATGTTCTTGGTGCCTTTTGCATAGACACTGGACTTCCATGTGATTTCAATCACAGTACCTGCAATGGTAAAAATGAATTGTGCTATGGCCGAGGACCAGGGTACATGTTTCTACAATCTCTTTAGGATTTCATACAATGGTCAAATATATGATACAAACATTTTTTCTTTTTCATTTTTCGGCTGAAACTAAACCCCTTTTTCTTTATTTGGCAGTTACCCTGATGAATTTGAGAGCACTCGCATAATAGGAGAAAGGCAATTCAGAAAAGCTGTTGAACTGTTTGACAAAGCAACTGAGAAGCTGAAGGGGAAGGTTGGATTCCAACATGCATACATAGATTTTTCAAGCCTTGAGGTCTCACTTCCTAAAGTTGGAGGGCCTAATGAGGTGGTGAAAACTTGCCCAGCTGCCATGGGCTTTGCCTTTGCTGCAGGAACCACTGATGGGCCTGGAGCTTTTGATTTCAAGCAGGGAGATGACAAGGTAAGAAATTTCTGGAGCATGTTTGACCCTTCTTCATATAAAAACCTTAATTGGTTAAATAACTCAAGTGATGATTCTCTTCTTGTGTGCTTCTCTAGGGAAATGCCTTCTGGAGATTGGTAAGGGACTTTCTGAAAGCACCGGACCAAGAGCAGGTCAATTGCCAGCATCCAAAGCCTATTCTACTTGATACTGGGGAAATGAAGGAACCATATGACTGGGCAGTAAGTTTGTATGTTGGCTTTCAATTTTTATATCAAAATACCCTATGAGTAACAGTGGTTGTGGAAGAACTGGACACGTTGAATGCTCCATGGGACATCCCATTGAGGTCTGCATGTAAATTATTCCTTCTGAAGAATTATAAAACAGTGCAACACAGCATATTTATCATTCGGCTTACTTACAACATCAAAGACAATGCAACTGTCGGATGTAATATCTGCAGATAATTTGATATTCATTTGTAGGGTGTAATATCTGCAGAATTTGTCTGCATCTTTAGTTTTCTTTTAATTTTGATGTGGAACTGATGGATATATGTTGAATTATTTCTGCAGCCATCAATACTACCAGTTCAAATTTTGCGAATTGGCCAACTTGTCATTCTCTCTGTACCTGGAGGTGAAAGCAAACCTATCATATTCTACTGACGCCCGTAACTTTGTTATTCCCACTGCACTGAATGCTCGAGAGGATTTTCCTATATTCTGAGCAAGAATTGGCCTAAAGAAGTTTCATATAATCTTTTTCTGTTGGTGGACTTTATCTTTATTCACAGCAAGTCAGGATGTATTTCTAATAATATTGGTTATTTTCTTTCAGAATTTACAACTATGGCTGGAAGGCGTCTCCGTGATGCTGTTAAGAGGGTCCTTACCTCTGGAGGTAGGAAAGAATTTGACAACAATGTCCATGTAGTCATTGCCGGGCTAACAAATACATATTCACAGTATGTTACCACCTTTGAAGAGTACAAAGTGCAGAGATATGAGGTTCGAGTCACTCATCCTTCATCTTCCATTGTCTTTCTTACTAGAGTCTTTCATATCACCTGGTATTAAATTGTCCGTTAAGCTGCATTATGTAAGTCTTCCAGACTTAGGGAATTTTTGTAATTCTAATTCTCTTTCACATTTCAGGGAGCGTCCACTCTTTATGGACCGCACACACTTGAAGCTTACATTCAAGAGTTCAAGAAACTAGCAACAGCTCTCATCAATGGCCAAACTGTCGAACCAGGCCCACCGCCTCCCGACCTCCTTGACAAGCAAATCAGCCTACTAACACCCGTTGTTCTGGACACAACCTCTCTTGGTGTTAAATTTGGGGATGTTAAAACTGATGTCCCTCCAAATTCCACCTTCAAGAGGAGTGACGTAGTTACGGCCACCTTCTGGTCTGCTTGCCCAAGGAATGACCTCCTGACTGAAGGCACATTTGCACTGGTTGAGATTCTGCAGGACCGGAAGACATGGGTTCCAGCCTACGATGATGATGATTTTTGCTTGAAGTTTAAGTGGTCAAGGCCTGAAAAACTCAGTCCTCAGAGTCATGCAACTATAGAATGGAGGA
This sequence comes from Prunus persica, assembly GCF_000346465.2. Lineage (NCBI taxonomy): Eukaryota > Viridiplantae > Streptophyta > Magnoliopsida > Rosales > Rosaceae > Prunus > Prunus persica. The sequence continues at coordinate 25,613,691 of NC_034014.1, forward strand.
TCCCAAACACCGCAGTTTCAGGTGTGTACAGGATAAGCCATTTTGGTGCATCAAAGGCGCTGTTTGGGTCGATTCGCCATTTCACAGGTTCCTCTAGTGCTTTTGTAGTGGCATAGGCAGGTAGACATGCTGCATGTAGACCGGATAGCCATGTTTTATGGGGAGCGCTAAACGACACTCCTCACGAGGCTTAATTGTATTGCTGCACTACAGCACAATACAGCATGAGGTAGTGCTAATAGCGCTCCCCTATATCTAATTTTGTTTTCATTCAACAGATTGAGTTACCACTTTACAGCTCCTAAAACCGAAGTTGAGAAATTTATCCTCAAGAGTAACTATTACCATTAGACAGTAGTTAATTGACAAATGTAGTCATTATCTTGGTACCTTGTTGCATTTCTAGTTTCTTCAGTTTGAAAACTCCTGTCTTGTTTTTAGGAGATTGATGGATATATTCTCATCTTTTATTCTCCTTTTTGACTTTGGCTGGAAAAATCAATTCAAATAGTTGGCAAGTAAATGGTTTAGCTGTTAACCCAATTTGGCAATCCTAATGCAAGTCTAAGGTATGCATTTGTAGCCAAATATAACACCAAATGAAAAAAGTCCAAATCTAAAACCAAACCAAAGTTTGCCGTCTTAACGTTGTCTTTGAGGAATCCGAGGCCGGCAATCCACATCTTAATCTCAATTAGAAGTTAATTACAATGCAATTAATACTATTCTCTGCCTCTTTCACTGTCTTCTTTGTTGAAAGGTCCTCCAAACAAGGTCGTTTAAACGCTGCGCCTTTTAGTCCAATTCCACCATTTTCAACAAATTCAAGCTGACAACAACCTGAAAAAAAAAACATCCTTCTGCATAAAGAACACGCCCCAACATCAACCGTCCGATGAAGATACAACAAAATCCTGTCCCACATTATGTGGGCCCCGCTAAACCATGAAACTGGCATGATCCGTTTACCGTTACGACATTAACTTTCTTTCCTCTGTTTCCCAAAGCTCGCGCCTTTGATTGAACCCTTCTCCTTCTGCTAATTCAATTGATTTTCAATTCTCTCTCTCTCTCTGTAATTCCGACAACCTATGACTCAACAACCCACGACTGCGCCGATCCCATGGACGACGATCGGCATGGTCGTCGCATGGTACGGCTCCAACATCGGCGTTCTTCTCCTCAACAAGTACTTGCTTACAAACTACGGCTTCAAGTACCCGATTTTCCTCACCCTCTGCCACATGACAGCCTGTACGCTGTTCAGCTACATCGCCATAGCCCTGATGAAGGTGGTTCCTCTGCAGACCGTGAAGTCCAAGGTACAGTTTGCGAAGATCTCGGGGCTCAGTGTCGTTTTCTGCTTCTCCGTCGTTTGTGGGAACGTGTCGTTGAGGTACCTTCCTGTGTCGTTTAATCAGGCCATTGGCGCCACCACTCCCTTCTTTACCGCCGTTTTTGCGTTTTTTATCATCAAGAAGAGGGAGGCCTGGCTTACTTACACCACCCTCATTCCTGTTGTTACAGGTGTCATCATTGCTAGTGGGGTAATCCAATTTCTTCTCTTATTTTATTCATCTGTGCTTTTTTTAGAAGAAATGGGTAATGAAAATCTCATCTTGTTAACCGCATATGTTGTAACATTGTTAATCTAATTATTGATCATGCAAAAATCCGTTAATATTTACAATCTAACAATATAACATGTTAAACTATCTGTAAAATTAACCGTGTCATTTACATCATCATGTAGAATGCGAATGTGCCTTTTATTCATTGTGTATAAACCTTGTACTAATTAACATGTAATCAGATAAAGTTGCAAACTTGCAATTGGATTTTGTTTGGAGATTGAAATCGTGAATGCCCTATTGAGATCCTCTGTTTCACATATACTTTTATTTGGTTGCAGGGTGAACCAAGCTTCCATCTTTTTGGGTTTATTATGTGTATTACAGCTACAGCAGCAAGGGCATTCAAGTCAGTACTTCAGGAAATTTTGCTTTCCTCTGAAGGGTAACAGTTTTCTCCTTTTCCTTTTTGCATCACAATTTTATTATAATTTGTCTTTGCACAATTCCAAACTTTTTTTTTTCTTTTCCAGGGAAAGGCTGAACTCCATGAACTTGCTGCTGTACATGGCGCCAATCGCTGTAACGTGCTTGCTTCCTGCAACCCTGATTATGGAGGAAAATGTGGTTGGGATCACAATAGACCTTGCTAGAAAAGACGTCAAACTTATTTGGTACCTCTTCTTCAATTCTTCTCTGGCATATTTCGTCAACTTGACCAATTTCCTCGTCACCAAACACACCAGCGCTTTGACCCTCCAGGTGCTGGGGAATGCCAAAGGGGCAGTTGCTGTGGTTGTCTCGATTCTGATGTTTAAAAATCCGGTGTCGTTAATGGGGATGGTGGGCTATGCTCTCACTGTTCTTGGAGTTATTTTGTACAGTGAAGCCAAGAAGAGGTATAGTTGAGATGCTCTTCAAGCTTCTCAAAAACTATATGCATGTCTTGAGCACATTTTTGGGGCCAAATACCCTTCGTTGTGTTTTTACTATTATTTGGGAACTGAAAAACGAAAAGTTCCCGAGAAAAAAGTGACCCCATAGAAGCTCACCAGCAGATAGCAGCCTAGCAGCAGGAAAATTGTATACACAACCCATTGGTTTTCCACTCATTTTGGAACAGAGTTTGGTTTTCTTTTGTGAGCAAAGTGCAACCAATCATTGTTATGTTACTTCAGATGAATCGGTTATATATGATTTAAGGATTAGTGTTACAATGAATAAGTGGTACGATTAATGGAAACAAAAGATGCATCTAAATATTTTTTGTCCTAAATACAATTGAAGGAATAGAAACTCTTTGACAGTCAAGTTAGACATGAACTTCTTAATGTAAGAAAGACTTAATGCGGATCAGGAATGAAAGGTAGGAGATTCGAGAGAGAACAAATCACATATACTTGTGCCGAGTGAGATCCACTCCTTATTGTGTGAGAAAGATTTCTTTTATCAATGTTTGTATACACTTATGGAGGGCCTCTTTCATCATATCACGTGATGAGAGAGATAGACACATAGTTGTATATAACTGGTTACACTTAAGATTTCTCATTATATAGTTGTCTGGATAGTAATACGTCAATCCCTAATGGTACTTAGGACTGTTAGGAAGTTGAGATGCGACCATGTGGATTCTCGAGATTCTTGAAGGTCGTCATTATCGCCGGTTGCTACTTCAGCCGCTACAGTGGTTGTTAGACTCAAGTGGATGTTACAGGGCTCCCTCCTCATCCACCCAGCCCAAGTTGCTTCCCACATTGGGCTGAATTGTTAGCTGTTTGCGACGGGCCTATGAGCTTTGGCCAAATTGGGCTATTGATCTGATTCATGCAAACATGTTCCGAGTGAAGTCCATTTTCCTCTATTGACCTGATTCATGCAATCATCGTCAACAATAACAATGTGATGGATTTGTTGGGTTTTTTTTTAAAATATCTATTGAACATTGATTTGGCTCATTCTTAAATCAAATCACAAACTGAGAGATAGGCAAAACTAACTTAACAAAAATCACGAAAAGAAAAAAAGAAAAAAACTAGGCATACATGAAAAATAATTGTGATTTGTTTGCAATGAGAAGTTCGTTACATGTAAGAAGCCAAATATTTTTATTTGTATTTTGAAATGTGATTTCTTCTAATTGTATGCAAAAGAGGGCTATTTATTTGTTTAACTTTTTGAACAAATGGATGACCCTGCCTGACTTATATATGCTTGATGACTGCAATTGGTAGCAGCATCGAATATGATATGTAAAAAGAGTGTCGTCGAATCTGCCAAACGCAACCCATACCTTAAGACACAAGGAAACGTCCAATTCATTTCATTTGGCACTGCCTCCAAACAAAGATGAAAAGATTTCCTGCAAACAGTTTCTGATGCGTCATTGCATGCCAATGCAATGTAATGCAACTTCCTACCAACCTATTTCGATTCTTCCATCTTTCTTACATCACCCCCACCTGACATCAACCACCCAATTGGCCACCCAAGTGGTCCATTTGGACTCCATTAATATACTTTTCGTATACCTTTTAATTCTCTTTTTCAAGGGATTCATAACCCTAGTGATTAATAGCAGTTACCTCCCTTCTTCTTTAAGTAAATTTAAGTTTTAGTCATTTAATAAAAAAATATAAAAACCTTTTAACTTTCAAATTAAAGATAGCAAAAATAAAAAATTCTTTAAGAAATCCAAAATTAAATAAGGGCAATTTTGTCCATTTTGACTTCTTTTAAAAAATTTCTCTCTTCTTTAGATTTTTCCAAAATTTCCCGTTAAGAGGACCCCTGATGAATTAGAAAAATAAATTAGGCTCTGAATAAATATATTTATTTAGCATGTAGGGAGACTTTAATGCAACTTCAATTCAATAGTGTCATTACATTACATGTATAATAACTTTTTCACTTGTCATTGTTTACATGTATAATAACTTTAATAACTTTTTCACTTATCATTGTTTTATTAGTCCGATAACAAAACAATGTTATTTAATTACCATATTTTCTTCTGCAAATTCATTTGCATTTGGCATCTGCCCCAATTGAAACAGGCCACATCACCAACTTCTAAACTTGCGGCTGCGCAATTACCCATATGCCCATAATCCTCAGACGTGGCAGGGTTTTATTGGTTGAAGGACGGTGGGTGCTGTAAATTTCCGAATAAGCATCCACAGAGATACCAAATGTGAAAAGGTAGGAAAAGCGAAAGTGAAAATTAATAATGAGTGAGGCATGACATGGAGAAAGAAACTGAAGAGAGAGAGCTTAGCTCTTAGAAGGCAAAGCCCAATTGCAAAACCTCCGGTTGTGATTTGCTTTTCCCGGGAATCCCGTTTAACGAAAACCCATTTAGGCAATTTGGGTCCTTTTCCCTTTCTTCCAATTCATGTATTAAAACCCTAATAATCTCTGCTCTCGTTCGGCCTCGTGTTGGTTTTGTCAGCTCAGTCAGTCATGGTGGCCGATAGCAAGTCCAAATCTGACATTTCGTTCGCCGGAACTTTTGTCAGCAGCGCTTTCTCCGCTTGTTTTGCAGAGGTGATCAATCAATCTAACCCTGATCAGTGATCACGCTCTTGTTTATGCGAAATTGAATCGTTTTATATTTTGTATTTGGATCTAGTGCACTGTTTTTGATCTCATAGTCAACCAAGAGCCAAAACCCAAGTGTTAGCTAGTGATCAATTTTGTCTCTGATATATCAGCTATGTCAAGCTTGTGAATTTCTATGTGGGTGTTCCTGGTTGTGCCCAAAATTTTTGCATGAAGAAAGAAGAAGCTATTTTGCTTTGTACTGCGTTGAGAAATAACATTTTTGCTATGCGGTTTAATTTTCTGTGTAATGAAACCCAATGCCGCCCTTGAATCTTATTTAGCTTGTTGTGATCAGAAAATCCTGTATGCACACACCACACGCACAATTCAGTGTAAGCAGACAATTGATTGTGCTATGTTCCAACTGTTTGCTTAGAAGGGCCTGGAAATTTTAAAGCGCTTTTTATTAACTTGATGCAGATTTGTACTATTCCATTGGACACTGCTAAAGTTAGGCTTCAGCTCCAAAAGAAAGCTGTTGCAGGTGATGTAGTGGCCTTACCTAAATACAGGGGTATGCTGGGTACAGTTGCTACCATAGCCAGGGAAGAAGGTCTATCGGCACTCTGGAAGGGAATTGTACCTGGATTACATCGTCAATGCCTATATGGAGGTTTGAGAATTGGGTTGTATGATCCTGTACGTCTCGAGTTTGTTTTTTCGTTTGATTCTTATAAAGCAAACTTGTTGTGTAATATTTTTTTTTATTGTATGTGATATCTGTGTTCTCTAATGTCTAAAACTAGTATATCAATTGTGTGCTTTACAGATTAAGACCTTATATTGTGGGGGCAGTGACTTCGTCGGAGATGTTCCTTTGACAAAGAAGATACTTGCTGCCTTAACTACTGGTAAGCATGGTTGTGGATGCTTTTAAATTTGCATATGATTTCTGATGGTTTTGTGATAGAATGAAATAAGGCTTTTGTGCTATATTTGTATTATTCTCTCTAGTACAAGTGGTGTCTCATCTTTTACTTGTCTGGAAGTTGGATTTTATTTCTTTCCTTTCTTAGATGGAAAGATAGGCAGTATGATTTACACTTCTGGTGTTTCTTTTGCTGTTTGGTTTATTGTAGGTGCTCTAGCAATCACAGTGGCTAATCCAACTGATCTCGTGAAAGTTCGACTTCAAGCTGAAGGAAAATTACCCCCTGGTGCACCAAGGCGCTATTCTGGAGCACTGAATGCCTATTCCACCATTGTGAGACAGGTTGAGATCTATCCTGGAAACTTTTTTTTTTTTTTATAAAAAAAGGCGCTATTTTGGGGTTGGAATTGAATTATATTTTTCTGACTTTCTTAAAATCTAAAATATTAGGAAGGAGTTGGGGCTCTCTGGACTGGGATTGGACCCAACATTGCACGTAATTCCATCATTAATGCTGCCGAACTAGCGAGTTATGATCAAGTGAAGGAGGTAAGCTCGTCACTAACAATCTTCTTTCTTCTTTTGATGCAGAACTCTTGTCACTATTTTTTAATCTGTATGTATTTCCATGCAGACACTTCTGAAACTTCCAGGGTTCTCCGATAATGTTGTCACTCATCTTCTTTCTGGTCTAGGGGCAGGTTTCTTTGCTGTCTGTATTGGCTCACCAGTTGATGTGGTAATCTATCTACATTCACATCCGAAATCTTTCTGATTGGTCTCTAGTTAAGTATTCCTGATATCTAGTGCATACTATGTCTGCTTACATGTTCTGGCTGCAAGAGAATTAATGATCTTACCAGCATGTGTATTAGCAGAAAGGCAACCATCATATTTGTTAATACTGATGTAGCATGCACTCAGTTAATACTTTTACCATTTCCTTTGATGTTCTCATCCTGTACTTTTATATAATTTGAAACTCTTCTCCAAGCTTTGATCATTAAAAGATCTACACTAGTCTTGTGTCTAAAGAATGTGCATATATTATTGATTGGTCGATTTAGGTCCACTTCAGCGAAGCATGGAATCATTTATATGGTTGCCTATTTGCATGTATTGGTTTAGCTGCATTTATTCTATTTGGATCATACAACATCAGATTTAATTTACTTTTCTTCATCTTTTCTCAGGTTAAGTCAAGAATGATGGGAGATTCTGCTTACAAAAGCACAATTGATTGTTTCCTCAAAACTTTGAAGAATGATGTATGAATAATTTCTTCCAGCACCTTTTCGCATATTCTTAACTTCCTACCATAGCATTGCTTTAATAAGATAAGAAATTATGGAATCAAGTATTTATGTATCCTTATGAGTGAGATGTAGGAATTAAAGTTGTTGAGCATTCCATTTTTTTTTTCAAACAAGTTATGCAGTTGATTATCTATAGGATTTAAACAAGTTATTGATAACATTCAATGTTTTACAGGGACCTTTGGCCTTTTACAAGGGCTTCATCCCAAATTTTGGACGGCTAGGATCGTGGAATGTCATCATGTTTCTAACCCTTGAGCAGGTACATTTTGCAACACATTCCCTTTTCTATTCTCCACCCTTCCATCTCTTTGGTCTGAGAACCCTTTCAACTTATCTGTGGAGCTGTCCTTTTCTTTTAAAACCTCGTCTTAACTAGCCTGAATTGCTTTCTCATCTGTTCAATTTCATGGCAGGCTAAGAAGTTTGTGAAAAGTATAGAGTCATCATAAGTTCAAGGTGATGAAGTCAAGCCAACAATGTGGATTTTGCAGGGTAGTAGCATCTACAGCAAATGATAATTGTTTTAGAGAATAATAAGGCCCTAGACAAAACATTTTAATCGCATTTTTTGCTAACTGAGGAGAAGATTCCTCTCACGGAAAACTGTTAACTTGAAACTCGGAAGTTTTACAAATAATTATCATGGTTTTCCGGATTACATATCTTTCCTCTGTCATCATATTGATAATTTTTCTATTATTAAGATTTGCAATCTAATAAAGCACTGATTGCTTTCTTTGCCACACGGGCCAAATATAACATGAGCGGATTGATAATACCTCGCGGCTATATATTGATCACACAGTAGAGTTATTCATTTTGATAGATATGGATTGGAATTTGGATGTATGCAGACAAATACTTATCGATTTTTCTCTTCTCCGGTTAAGGTGTCAATTAAACAAAACGAACAGTAAAGCATTTAGGATGACGTACTCTCATTATAAACTCAGTCAAAATAAAAAATAAAATTTGGGTTCGATAGACAGTAAGTGGGCCACACCATCCCTCAGGCCCAGCCATGTACACGGCCGTATTCTACTGCCCATTAATTGTAACCCGACCCGACCCAGTAACCAGATCCCATTCCCTTCTTCTTCAGTTGTTCTTCTCCGCCGAGTTGGAGCACTTAGGCACCCGCCAACACTCAAGAAAATTGCAGAGAGGGGGTGAAAAAGGATTGCCAAACCCACCCAAACAAACTGTCCTCAACCCTCAACTCTTCTTTTTCCTTCTTCAAATTTTCTTCAGTCTCCCTCCCGCGTCCCCTTTGTTCCTCTTCTCCTGCCGCTTCATTTTCTTCTTCTCCGCTGATTTGCTCTCAATCAGGCTCAGGCATATCTTAATTTCCTCTTCTTTTCTTTGTTTTCTTATTGTATTTGGTTCAGTATCTAAAATTTCTATTGGATTTTATTAGGGCTTGCGGTGATATCTGATAACCGCGCCTTTGAGACTTGAGCTGCTCGAGGCCTGCGATCGCCGACGAGCTTGTGAGAAGGCTTACGGGTAAGTAGATTTGTTTCTCACCATTTTCGAAAAGAAATTTCGTTTTTTTCGGAGATACATGCAGTATTCATTGGGCACATGTGGCGTTGGAATTTGAACCCAATGCCAACGTCTAACCCTATAATTGTCCCCAAATGTGGATTTCATGGAACCAAACAGAGTTTCATGCTACAACTTTCAATGTGCTTAGCTATTGTTCTGCATGATACAGAATTTCAAAGCAATATATGAAATTTGCACATGTTGGTATATTTTGTTGCTGTTTGATATCAATGTATCACAAGTTCCGTAGCTAATGTCATAAATGTGACAAAATAATAACATAAATATTAAACCAAATTCTAGTCAATCTAGTTTCAAGTTTCAAGTCTAGCTAAATGCATCCTTGTTTATGCAATCACTTGCCATCTGTGTGTTTATACGGATGTTTAAATAATCAATCATTAGTAAGTATCGTTTTCAATTCATGTACAGGAGAAGATATTCAGTCTCATAATTGCATTATTCAGTCAGACGATATAAGCCTGCCATATTGGGTCGCAAACATTATACATCCAAGAAAGAGGGTGACAGTTGGGTGAAAGATGCTTCAGATCCGGCTTAAGAGTGTTGCACCCCCAGAGGGTGCTGCAGGGGTAAAACCCTTGCCAGCGGAGACTGTGACAGTTGCATGCCCTGACCACCTTGTCCTTGCTGATCTTCCTGTCGCAAAGGGCATTGGGGCATCAACCATTGCTTCAATTGTCAAGACTGTAGGTCGCAGGTCCCGTCGCCAGCTTGGAGAACGGGTTCACTTTTGTGTTCGCTGTGATTACCCTATTGCTATCTATGGACGCCTGGTATGGACCAACTAAATTTGTCTTTCCACAGTTGCTAGCTGCTTTCAAATTTCTTTTTCTTTCAAAGTTTTCCTTCCGCATGATTAGGTTTCCATGTGGTCTTTGTGTTATTTTCTTCTCTTTAGCTTCATATATTTTTTCTTTAGATGCTCTGGAAGTGAATGCTAGAAGATAAGTCTTGAATTGCATGATATGGATCTCTTGTATATTAACTAGCTTGGGTTCTTGCAGAGCCCTTGTGAGCATGCCTTTTGTCTGGATTGTGCTAGGAGTGACTCGATCTGCTATCTGTAAGATTTCTGAACTTTACATAGTCATACTAGAGCATGAATCTGTTCCCTGCAAACTTGTTGGGCTTGTAGTACTGTAGACTTTTGGATAATCTCCAACAACCCTTTTGACTGTGTTCATCCAAGGGACTTCAGTTGTGGGGAAATGCATTAAAGGGTTGGATTTGCTTCAATAAATTATACATTTCAACAGTTGTGTCAAATTAAACCATTAAATGCATTGTCCCAATTTAAGTACCTTAAGAGCACTTCAACTATTGTTTCTATGTAATTTGAGGTTTGCTACTCGCAGCTGAGTTCACTTCATTTTGAATTTGATGAAATATTCACTTGAGAGTTAACAATACACAAATGAGGAGTTGAAAGAGATCCATGGTTACAGGATCAAGTCTTAGTATAAGTAAAATATTTGGCTAGGAACAAAAGACCAGTTTATACACCTGCTGCAAGATAATTGCCCCAAATGTTGAGACGTGTCAATGCGAATGGATTTCAAATCTAGAGTTTCTTTCCATTTCTTACTGGATGACTTCATGTCCAATTATTTATAATAGCACGCGGCCAGTAATTGTGCTTAAAATTATTGTTAATTATTATTTGTGGAAATTGTATTTTATTGACAAAGAGCTATTAGAATTAACTGATGAATGATAACATCTGATTTTAATGATTTATTGAACAGTTGTGATGAACGCATCCAGAAGATCCAGACGATCAAGTTGATGGAGGGAATCTTTATTTGCGCAGCCCCTCACTGTCTGAAATCTTTCCTGAAGAGGAGTGAATTTGAATCTCATATCCACGAGAACCATGCTTACCTTCTTCAGCCAAATGCGGACAAAATGGATGGAAATGAATCAGAAGCTCGGAGTACCAAACAAGGTACAGTATCGGAATCCACTGGCCGTGCTCCACCAAGGCCAGTCTTTTCTCCTAGTTCAAATTCCCAGCTCCATGACCGTGAGGACAAAGCTCGTCTTCAACAGCCTAGAGAACAGTCACTTCCAAGGCCAGTCATGCAGCCCAACCCAGCCCCAGCTTTTGGGCAACTTCAGAATAACCCAGCAGATCTCAGTCGTCCCCCAGGCTTTGACAGGCCTAGTCCCCACAATCTCTTCCATCAACAAAGCTATGATTCAGTGGGTAATACAATGCAGGAATCTGGCCAGTTTTCAGATAAGCAGCAGACTCCCTTTTCTGAATACCCACCCATGCATTCCATTCAGCCCCCCAATTATGCAGTTCCCATTAATTCGAATCAAGTGCGGATGCCCTCCCTTCCATTTGCCTATCCTTTTCCCGTTGATGGATCTCAACCATTTTATAATGCTCCCTATGAGATTGCACGGCAGGATTCAGCACCAGATGTTGGACAAGAACAGGGGTCGTTATTGGGTTTTCCCCCTGGTTCAGCGGGGAACATGAATTTTGCTGCTAGTTATCCACAGTCTTGGAATGCAGGGCAGGCTGGTGTTCCTTTTGAAGCTGCACAAGGGGGTCAAGGAACTGCAGATGGTTTCTCTAACTCCTCAGAGTCTCAAGGACAAGTTGCATTTTATCAAGGAGAATACGGACGGAATCCAGGGGGTATGCCTTTCAATCCTCAGCATATGACCAACAAAGCAATGGAAGCAGTGCAGGGTGGAAATTCTATGGATCCAAGAGATGGCAAAGGTATATTAGCATCACAGCCCATGCCTCTTCCTCCGCCACCTCCACCCCCACCTCACATGTCACAGCTCAATCGTCAGTTTTATCAAGGTGATACCGGTCGAGATGGACAGGGGTAGGACTGGCAACATGAGAACCCCGTGATGACAGTCTAGAAAACATTTCATTTTTTTAATTTCCCCCCTTTTTTCCCCCTCTGTGGAACTCGTTACTGTTATTATTTGGTCCAAAGCTCTCTGAGTATTTGTTTCCCTCCCTGGTTCAGGTTTTACTTTATAGATAATTGTCAATATCACTCCTAGAAAGCAGAATGATATCCGGCTGATTTTAGCAAGTTACAGTTTTGAGAAGTCACCAACTACAGATAAACAATTGGGCTTTTTTTATTTTACCCATGTTTGGGCAATAATTTGTCATGACTCAGATTTAATGAGGATTGGTAACACCAATCATGGATATAACCCTTCATAATTAGGATTCTTAGTAGACCAATCAGGGATATGAACCTTATCTAATGAGGAGTTTTAGTGGATTAAAACATGTAAAGAAAGGGTAAGTTAGGTCAAGACCAAGACCAATATGTAAAGAAAGGAGTTTTAGTTTGAATAGTGCTTCAAGCTAGGTCAAGACCAATATAAAGAATTGCCCCTGGATATGATAACAGTAATGAGGAGGAAGGGTAAGTTACCGGCGGCATCTGCAAGTTGTGAAGATCAAGCAACTTGTTCTGAAAATGTGACAGACGACAGATTTAGTAATCTTCCGGATGACGTTGCTCATATCATTCTTTCCTTCCTCACTTTCAAAGACGCCGCTCGAGTGGGTGCCGCCTCGAAAAGATGCAGACAATTTTATGTATCAGTTCCGCTGGTGGATTTTGATGCAATTTGGCGGGGAATAAAAAGAACCCACCAGAATAAGGTGAGGATGATGAATTCTGTGGATAGATACTTGTTCTACCGTGGCGATAATAGGATCCAGCGCTTCTGCATTTCTTGGAGTTTCGTTTCGAGCGAAACAGAAAACGAGTATTGTGATGATCATTCTCGAGTGATCACGTGGATTCACAAGGCAGTAAGGTGTAATGTTGAAGAGCTTGATGTTCGCATATGTGGTCTGGCCAATACGTTTTCGTTGCCATCTTGTGTCTTTCTTTCTCAATCTTTGCGCTCTCTATCGGTGAATTTGAACACGCAGATTTTGGAAACGCCGTCTCTATCCTTTTCCAGTAATATCCTATACTTGGAACTGATAAATCTTAAAATAGCAGACGAGAGGTTGTTCAAATGGATCTCATGTTGCTGCAAATGCATTAAGAAGTTACAGATTCTTAATATCGCAGGGGTGAGAAATATCAGCATTGAAAGTTCGTCTTTGGAACACTTTCGTGCTTGGATTAGTCGTGATCTGTTGCATCTTAATATATCTGGTGAGAAGCTCGAAACTATAGATATGTTTTTATGGTTTGAAGAAAGCTATCCAGCAAGCAGCAGCCCTTCATTGAAGATTTTTGCTCCAAATCTTAAAAATTTGAAGTGGAAAGGCACTGTGGGGAATAGCCCAAATCTGGGAGAATTCGTGAGTTTGGAAAAAGTTAAGCTTGTTCTAGCTCCTCAGGTTCTAGACTTTGACATTGTATATGAGGTTCTTTATAGTATATGCTGCGCAAAAGTTCTTAATCTAAGCGAGGACACCATTCTGGTAAAACATACTCTCCTCTACCTTTCAGAACTTTTGGTTACTAACATATATTATATAGGTTATTTTCGTCTTTCTAACTAAGATTTTTATTTTTCTTGAAAAACTTGCAGGGTTGTTCCAAGGAAGGTTCCATGGCAGCACCAATATTTGATAATCTTTGTAACTTGCGTATACACTGTACGAGATTGGATGATTACCTGGTTCCAATAGTTGTCTCTCTTCTAAGAGGAATGCCTAATTTGAATACTTTGTACATAAAGGCTAGATCATGGATGTTGGATGGCAAGACGGTAAGTGAAGTCTATGTTGATCTCCCTCTCATGCACACATATACTTTTCTTGTGGTAATTTGGCAAGTTATTTATTAATTAATTTGCTTGTATATGTTTATTGTCTTTTGTATATTTTCAGTCAAGTGGCTTTGGTATGGAATACTGGAAACTGCAAAACCTCGCTTTCCTTCATCAGCTTAACGAAGTAACCATAGAGTATTCCGACGACGGGTCTAATGAAATCCAGTTTGCAAGGTATATCCTTGAGAATGCTCAAAATTTGAAGAAAATGGTCATTCTTCTTCACTATGAAAAAAAGCCATCAAAAGTCGTAGCAGAGATGGTGAGTAGGAGCAAGATGATTTCCACTGCCACAATTATCATTCGGAGTAGATACAAGAATGTTTGATATTTTCAGAAAACTTTATGTGTATCCTTAATAGTTTGCACCAGTCAAAAATTAAAATGAAGATACATGTAAGGATCGACTCGTGGTATAAAACTCAGGCTTCGATTATTAAACTTCATGGTACTTTGACAGGGCATTTCTACTATATCTTTCAGATAATATCTCCTTGCAATTTGCTTTACTCAAACCTAAATTGTCTTGCAAGGCATACAAATTTAATAATCTGGGGAAGGAAAAAAACAGAGGAAGATATCATTTTGAAAAAAATCAACCGCATTCCGACACTCCTTAACCCGAAATAGAAATTAAAAAAGAAAGTTTTAAATTTAATCATGAGAGAAGGAGAAATCAACTTTAGTTTTTTCTTCTCAAGAACCCAGTTTTGAAATCCCAGTTTTAAAAATCGTGGAAATTGGGGAATCAAATTCCCAAGTTTCATTTCAACAAAAATAGGCGTTATTTCACAATTTCCATAGTGCCATTTACAAAATTCGATATATATAAATTCAAACACTGAAATCTTCAATTGCGAGAAATTGAAATCTTTGTATTTCTGGTGTGCCCTCGTTTTCGTTGCACCCTTTCTTCCTCAATCTTTGCGCTCTTTATCAGTGCGTTTGAGTATGGAAATTTTTAAAACGCCGTCTCTATCAATTCCCAGTAATCTCCGTTACTTGAAACTGGTATTAGTTAAAATAGAAGACGAGAGGTTTTTCAAATGGATCACATGTTGCTGCAAATGCATTAAGCAGTTAGAGCTTGTTCATATTCAAGGGATACGAAATATCACCATTGAAAGTTCGTTTTTGGAATACTTTCATGGTTTCATTCAAAGTGACATCTTGCATGTGAATATCTCTGGTGAAAAGCTTGAAGGGATAGATATATGTCTATGGTTTCATGGCTATCCAGAAATAAGCAGCAATTCACTGAAGATTTTTGCTCCAAATCTTAAAAACTTGAACTGGAACAGCAGCAATGGGAGGTATAGCCCAAATCTGGGAAAACTAATGAGTTTGGAAAAAGTTCAGCTTTTTTTAGACCCTCGGGTAAATGAACTTGACAAGGTTCTTTGCAGAGTATGCTCGGCAAAAGATCTTATTATAAACGAGAGGACCATTAAGGTAATAAAAAGGGAGATTCACTATTATACCCAATATGGGGGCCAAAATTATAAAAATACCCTATATAAAATGGACTTTAGAAACACACCCAAAGTCCATTTACAACATAACAAAAAAGCTTTTAACTTCTTATAAATTACAAAACTGCCATCAATTTCTTAAAACAAGCCCAACCCCAAAATCTCATAAAAATACCCAAAGCACTCAATAGGGCATCAAAGTAATTTAATAATTAATATTAAATTCAATAAGACCAGCTATCATTTTTTGGGTTTTTTTTGGGTTTGTTTATAGGAATTCAATTGTGTAGGGTTTATTTATAATATTAGTGCTAGAAATGGGTATATCACTAAATATCTCTAATAAAAATCTATCCTTCAGACCTTTTGCAATTTGAATCATTTGAAAGAACAAAAAAAAAAAAAAAAAAAGGTGAAAACATAGGTTATTTTCCTCTTTCTAACTATGATTTTTTCTTGAAAAACATGCAGGCTATTTTCAAGGATGGTTCCACGGCAGTACCAATATTAGATAATATTTGTAACTTGACTCTGCATTTTACGAGCTTGAATGATGACCTTGTTCCAGCTGTGGCCTCTCTTCTCAAAGGAATGCCTAATTTGAATTTTTTGTCCATGAAGACTACTAACTCACGGAGCTGGGATGCCCAAACTGTAAGTAAAGTCTATGTTACCTATTGTTCTCCCTCTCATGCACACACATACTTTTTCTTGTGGTAAATTTTAAACTAATGCGTCTATGATTGTCGCCTTTTGTATATTTTCAGTCAGCTGGCTTTGGTATAGAATACTGGAAACTACAGAACCTTGCTTTTCTTCATCAGCTTAAGGAGGTAACCATCGAGTATCCCGACAACGTGTCTAATGAACTCGAGTTTAGAAGGTATATCCTCGAGCATGCTCAAAATTTGATGAAAATGGTCAATCTTCTTAATTTTGAAGATACGCAATTTGAAGTTTTAGCAAGGATGGTGATTAGGAGCAAGATGATTTCCACTGCCACAGTTGTCATTCAGGCCCCATTTGGTTCATGGGAAATGAGGCTTGGACATGAGAAATAAATTGTTTTTCCATGTTTGGTAAGTCCAAGCATGGGAAATGATTGCCTGACACATGGAAAAGTAGGGGGGAAAGTGAAGCCCTCCTCTCAACTTGGGTTTTGTTTTCCCTCCTTATGGTAAAATTTGGGAAAATGAACCAGCATTCAATGCACATTTTTCATGACTATTTTGTCCACATGAACAATTTAGAATTACAATGTATCATTAAATGCATTCTTTTTTTAATTTGATTTAATATGGGTATAATTGAAAAATTATACAAACTTTGTTTTTCATTCATACTCAAAACAAACACGGGAAAGGAAACAAAGTAAAATCTTCCGGTTACTTTCTCGACATTACCAAACGTGGGAAAGAAATCTTTCATTTTCCATCCCTTAAGAAATGACATAGGAAAGTGAATTCCCCTCAAATCCATTCCGTGAACCAAACGGGGCCTCAGAGTTTGGGGAAGGGCTTTCTAAGATGTAAGAAAAGGAAGAATCTTGGATATTTTTGGAAAACTTTATGTATGTCCTTGATAGTTTGCACAAGTCGAAGGTATAATGAGGATGCATGTAATGGAAGGATCAATTCTTGGTATAAAACTCAGTTAGATTACAAAATTTCATCCGACCTTTACTTGACATTTCTGCAATATTTCTCAGTTAATTAATATCTCCTTTGCAGTTTGCTTCACTCAACCTAATTGTCTTGCAAGGCACAAAAATTAATAATATGGGGAAGGAAAAAAAAGAGAGAGAGGAAGATATAATTTTGAAAAGAAAAAAATAGTCAACCGCACTCCACATTAACTCTCACATGACCTTAACCTAGAATGATACAGGGCTGATTTTAGCAAGTTAGAGTTACGAGAAGCCCATTGGTTTTCTTTTCTCCAACACAAACAGAAAAGAAACTTAATCAGGGCTGGATTTTAGCAAGTAGGCATTTATTTTATTTTATATCGAATTTATTGAATACAAGGCCTTGATTTCTCCTCAAAGAAAGTTAATCAGGAAAGATTCTAAACGTTGGTGGGGATTGGTAACGCCAATTATGGATCCTTATTTTATTTTATGAGGATTTTGAGTGGATTAAAACAAGTAATTACTCTGCATTGTCCTCCAAGCTAGGTCAAGACCAATATGTAAAGAAACTTATGCACATCGACAGATACACGACTCTTTCGCCCGGAAGGAGAATTTGCGGGCACCGTGGTAAGTGATTTGGTTGCAGACTTATTTCAAGTTTGATTGCTGTCTAATTGTACAATTCTCTTTTTGAAAAATTTGTTGTCGTCATTGATTTCGCTTAGGTTTTCTAAAATGAGTTGATTGCGGTGGTACTTGGAATATATGCCTTTGGGTATTTGGCATCTTTGCTTAGCTGCAGAGTTTAACTGGGATTTCTTGTGTATGCCAAAACAGTACAGCCGCGCGGCTATACTATTTTTATAATAAAAATCGTAGCATAGCGGTGTGGCTATACGCTTTGTATTTTTGGGGAAAAAAACAAGCCACGGGTATAGCCGTGCGGCTATAATATTTATTTATTAAAAAAAAGATGGGACCCGCCTGGCCCTTGCTCCGGTTGCCACGTTTCAAAAATAGTATAGCCGCGCGGCTATACTATTTTTATTTTTTTAAAAACCCCCATGTATAGCCGAACGGCTATACTATTTATAATTTTAAAAAGACTCCTGCGCCCGCGATGCTTTGCCACGTGTCAAAAATAATATAGCCGCGCGGCTATACTATTTTTAAATAAAACACCGCCGTATAGTGACTACACTTTTTTTTTTTATAAAAACCACGAGTATAGCCGCGCGGCGATACTCTTTTTTAATTTTTTTTCCCGACCATTTCCAAAATATTACGCAGGTTGAATTACTTCTCAACTGCGGCAATATAAACATCACAGATAGTATATCCGGATCAATGATCCTACACAACTAGAAGATAAAATACTTTCTTCCAGCTGATTGATGACCCGAAAGTGTCAATAATCCAAGGATGCACTCTATTACACTCCAACTATAACCAAACAAAGCATGTAACCAGATCCTAACTCGCTTCTCAGAAAGTAGACCAGACCAAAAGCCAAGCCAAAATAAAATCAAAGAAGGAACATAAATTCAAGCCTTAACTCACGATTAAAAATAAAATTCACCAACACCACATTAAACGAAAGAAATGATTGTACAATTAAGAGGGATGAATTTCAGGAACAGCAAGAAACAGAGTAGAGCCGAGTCAATGGAACTCACTTATCTTCATCCACACAAAGCACTAGGAACACATGAGCATCAGAGGGCACCAGAACACCAAGTGAATAGAACCCCAAAAACTATCAATAAGATATGAAGCACACCATAATCTAGTGATATCTATATCATTCCAAATACAACCCAACTGAATGGAGAAATCAATACACGCTTGCAAAACAAGAGATGACAAACTCAGACAAAATATTGATATGGAAGTCCTAAACAAAATGTCCATGTATGACATCCCATTTGCCACCAACCCCAGAAGGAAAAGCCTAGGCTTAAACATCTGCACAAGTTTAAAACTTAAACAGATGGCAAATACAGGTCATCAGAACATAGTAAAAATTTAGATTTACGAGTGCCTGTGTACAACATTCATGTTGATACAGTGATGCCAAATACTTCACAACTAGCAGAGCTCAAAGGTCCCTCTGAAAACTATCCCAACTTCTTGGTTTCATTAAACACTTTGAAAATGGTGAATGAAATTGAGAATGGTGATCCAAAATTTAAAGGAGGTGTCTAAAATTAAATTCAAGCAACACAGCTTAAATTGGTAAAATTGACAGACACCGAGAAAGATTACTATGTCTTCTTCCGCAATGTCAGTGAAATATATGAACAACATTCATTAACCTCCAATTCTAATTTTCAATTTTTAAATTCATTAAATTACAAAAAAGATTGATAATACAATGAAAGTTTGAGCCAAACCCTATTAGCGTCTACACAACCGGAGCCAAGAAAACCCCACGCCCCAGAAATTGTTAAAAATTAGGGTTACAAAATATGACTATTAAGAATTACCTCAAAATTAACCAGGATTTTTCAAACCCAGAACCGACGGAGCTCTTACTTTTCACCGTAAGTTACAACAGAGCCGTCGTTCTGATTCGTCTCAACTCTGAACCGGTTCTGCCACAATCGCAGCCCTTTCCAGGTTACAACACCCAATCGTCGTCGTTTACTTACCTTCAATTGATGCGAAAATTACAGGACCTTCACCCGAAAAGTAAGGAAAGTTATAAACACAATCAGCTGTAATGAAGCTATCAAACTAATCGGTAGCAATATCAAGCTATACAAGCTGCCGCTGGTTTCCTTAAGACAACTTCAGACACCAATACTTATGATATGGAATCATGTGAAGGTTATTAACAATTTAAAGTTAATAGCAAACAATACCTCAAGGGAATGGCTTTGCATTTGTTGCTTCAGATATGCAGTTTTCTTAAAAGTAGCACCACATTCTTGGCAAGTATTGGATTTTTCCCTCTCTCCTTCCCCATCCCCATCAGCCTCTTTGGCCATTTCCATCTCTTCCTGTAACAAAAGTAAGCAAATTATAAGTAAAAATTAACATAATCAATCTGAAGCCAACCCAGCTTCAGATTTTGTTTAAAATACAAAAACCAAATGAACCCACAACAGTAAATCCCTCAAATTCGAAAACCCAATTCATAAAAATTCATAACTGGACCGTAGAAAACCAAAATTAAAAAGGACTGAAACCTTGTGGTGAGTGAGGATGTGAGAAGCAATCAGGTTCTTTTTGGACCTGCAGATGCCACAGTACACACAATAATATCACCTTGTATCCCTGAAAGTAGGCCCTTCCTCCTCTGCTTCCCCTTTACCCATCGATTTCTCGCGCTCTCTCTCAAATCTCACCCGCCAAAATCAGCAACAACCGAAGCTTCGGGGCTAGGCTTTCGTTTTCTTGAAGAAAAACAATTTACCACTCCTCATTTTGCCACGTCCACTCAAAAATCAGAGTGGACTCACCGTAGCCTATTGATCTCCCTGTCATGTCATGCACACATATTTTTCTTGTGGTAATTTTAAATTAAATTGTTTGTATATCCTTGTCGCTTTTGTATATTTTCAGGCATCTGGCTTTGGGATGGAATACTGGGAAATGCAAAACCTTGGTTTCGTTCATCAGCTTGAGAAGGTAACAGCATAGACCATTGCGACGGGTCTAATCGAACCGATTTTCGCACGGTGTATCCTTGAGCATGCTATACTATTTATACAAAAACGACCCCGGTAAAACCGCCCGGCTATACTCTCATTTCAAAAAAAAAAATTATCCGAGTATAGCCGCACGGCTATACAATTTCTAAAATTAAAAAAGACCCACTTTGCCACGTGTCAAAAATAGTATAGCCGCACGGCTATACGATTTTTTATGTCCAAAAAAACCCTGGGTATAGCCAATCGGCTATACTATTTATAATTCAAAAAAGCGGGACCCGCCTGGCGCCTAGCGCCCACTTTGCCTAGGAAGACTATTTTTATTTTTAAAAAGAGAGGACGGGCTGTATATATGGGCGCTTGATGATATCAGGTTTGATTTCTAGATATAACCTTATCTGATGAGGATTTTAAGTGGATTAATACATGTAATTACTCTGAATTGTGCTCCAAGCTAGGTTAAGACCAATATATAAACAAACTTATTCGCATCAACAAAAATACAAAACTCTTTCTAGAGACCAATTTTTAGAGAATTTAACTATTGAAACTCTCTCAGCATAGAGAAGAACAGATTTCGTCCCAAGGAGAAATTGCGGCCACCACGGGTAAGTGATTTGTTTGCCGACTGATTTCAAGTTAGAACATTGCTGTCTAATTGTACGACTTTCTTTTTGGAAAATATGTCATTGTTGTTGATTTGAAATTTCTTCTAGGGTTTTCTAAAATGAGTTGATTGTGTGAGAGTTTAGTTAGGTATTTGCATCTCGCTTAGCTGCAGAGTATAACTGGGTTTTTCTCGTGTGTGTATACCTCTTGTAGTTCCAATACTGCATTGATCAGCAGTCCCTAAACCCTAAACCCTAAACCTATAATTTCATGGCTAAGTTACCGGCGGCATCCGCAAGTTATCAAGCTCAAGCAACTTCTTCTTCTGAAAGTTTAACGGACAGATTTAGTGATCTTCCAGATGACGTTGCTCATCTTATCCTTTCCCCGCTCCCTTTCAAAGACCTCACGCGAGTCGGTTCTGTCTCAAAATGATGCAGACAATTACATCTATCAGTTCCGGTGGTGGATTTTGCTACTTATTGGTCAGAAGTAATGACGGTGGAAAAAAATCGTACTTGGTCAGAAATAATAAAAACCCAACAGAATAAATTGAGGGTGACAAATTCTTGGGATAGATATACACTTGTTCTATCGTGGTGATAATAGGTTGCAGCGCTTCTGCATGGATTGGCATTTCTATCCGAGCGAAACAAATGAGCAGCTTTCTGATGATAATTTACGAGTAACCAGGTGAGTTCGCAATGCATTAAAGTGTAAAGTTGAAGAGCTTCATCTTCGTATCTTTCTCCCGGACAATACGTTTTCGTTGCCATCTTGCGTCTTTCTTTCTCAATCTTTGCGCTCTTTATCAGTGGAAATGCGTAAGCAAATTTTGGAAGCGCCTTCTCTATCCTTTTCCAGTAATCTCCATTGCTTGATACTGAAAGATGTTAAAATAGTAGACGAGAGGTTTTTCAAATGGATCTCGTGTTCCTGCAAATGCATTAAGAAGTTAATGCTTTGTGGAATTAAAGGGACACGAAATATCACCATTGAAAGTTCGTCTTTTTAAAACTTTTCTTGTTCGATTGATGGTGTTGGTGACCTCGAGCATCTTAATATCTCCGGTGAGAAGCTTGAATATATATATATATATGTATTTCAAGAAAAAGCAGCAAATCATTGAAGATTTTGCTCCAAATCTCGAAAGATTGATATTGCATGGCAATATGTGGTGTAGCCAAAATCTGGGAAAATTTACTAATTTGGAAGAAGCTTGGCTTTGTTTAAAGGCCCCGGTAAATGAATTTTACAACGTATTTGGGCTTCTTTGCAGCATACGCTCTGCAAAAGTTCTTACTATAAGCGCAGAGACCATTGAGGTAAAGTTGAGACCCCTCTTCTTAAAAACAAGATATTTTGCAATTTGAATCATTTGAAAGAAAAATTTGTAGAAGTATATGTTCTTGTCCTCTTCCAAACTAAGAATTTTTCTTGTTTAAACATGCAGGCCTTCAAGGAAGGTTCCATGGCAGCACCAAGATTAGATAATATTTGTAAATTGAAAGCGCGGACTAGGAACTTGAATGATGACCTTGTTCCAGCACTGGTCTCTCTTCTTCGAGGAATGCCTAATTTGAAAATTTTGTACACAAGTACAAATCCCTTTTATCGCAAAAATGTATGTTAAGTCTATGTTGCCTATTGATCTCCCTGTCATGCACACACATATTTTTCTTGTGGTAATTTTAAATTAAATTGTTTGTATATTCTTGTTGCTTTTTGTATATTTTCAGGCATCTGGATTTGGTACGGAATTCTGGAAAATGCAAAACCTTGCTTTCGTTCATCAGCTTGAGGAGGTAACAATAGAGCCTTGCGACGGGTCTAATCGAACTGATTTTGCACGGTATATCCTTGAGCATGCTCAAAATTTGAAGAAAATGGTCTTTCCTTTTAGTGTGGATTCTTATCAATCAAAAGCTGAAGCAGAGATAGTGAGAAGGAGTAGAAGCAAGATGATTTCCACTTCCACAGTTATCATTTGGGAGTGAAAGGAAGAATCTTTGATATTTTCGCAAGACTTTATTTGTGCTCTTAATATTTTGCACGAGCCAAAATTAAAATGAAATGCATGTAAGAATCAACTCCGGGTTTAAAACTCAGGCTTAGATTACAAAATTCCATCCTACCTTGACAGGACATTTCTGCAATATTTCTCAGATAATATCTCCTTGCAAATTGCTTCACTCAAACCTCAAAATGTCTTGCAAGGCACAAAAATTAATAATTTGGGAAAGGAAAAAAAAAGAAAAGAGAGGAAGATATCAGTTTGAAAAGAGAAAAACAAAATCAACCTCACCCCGGCACTCCAGATGAACACTCACTTGACCTTAACCCAAGAAGAAAAGAAATTTAAAAAGTTTTAAATTTGATTATGAGAGAAGGAGAAATTAACTTAGTTTTTTCTTCTCCAGAACCCAGTTTTGAAATCTGTTCAAATACTCTTCATCAAGTTTAACATACAGTTGCAGCAATTTCCTGTACCCCATCATGATATATTTGTCCACATAATCTTCACACCTCTCATAGAGCGCTGGAATTGTTAGAACCATGACAAGGCCTGCCCATATAGGAAAACAAAATTAAAAAAACAAACTGATTATTGAATCTGGTGATGTCTTTAATTCATTTTAAGAAATTAAACATAACCCAAATGGAAATGAAACTTACTGGTGTAGCTCAAAGTAAGGAAATCAGTCAAGCCACCAGCAAAATAAATCAGCAAGAGGTATGCAGCTACTTTGAAGAACAATCTTGAGTCCTTGCCGAGAGAAATATCTTGAGAAACTGAGAGCAAAGCATTTACTCGACTGCGAATGGAAGCTGCCATTTCATTTACCATTTCTTCTGACAACTGCAGTTGAGGCAGGGGAGGAGCTGGTCTGTTCACAATTAAGAACAGGTTCTGATAAAATCAGTAGAAGAGGAAATATGTTGAGTAAAAAATTATGCACCAATTTGAAAATTTTTTGGCAGGGTCAAAAAGCCCAATTCTGGATTGTGCAGATCATTCAAATTTTGAAAATTTTAGAATGACAAATACATTCAAACAGCTTGAGCAGAATGAAAGCTACACATTTGTGGTTTTTATAGTTAATTAGGATGAAGATGCTCAAATCATACTTGTCTCATACAAAGGCACCAAATTTACATCAAGTAAGTGAAGAAGCACAATTTTCTTTTACCGGTTGAGAATGGCTGCAGATTTAGCCCAGAGAAAGAGAATGCTCATCAGGAGGAGAAGAACACTTGAGACAAGTGACAGCAGAGTATAACCAGACTTCTCAAACACCACCCAAGCACATAGAGTTACTAACAATATCCCCAAAGTCAGATTTTTCTGCCTCCACAGAATCACATCTGCAACTGTACTACCAGCAAAAGCATGGATTATCAGACCCATAAATCCTAAATCCAAATAAAATAGATCAAAAATCTGTCATTGTATCAAAGACCAATTTTTCATAATCTTGAGTTCTTATCTGTATGCATAATTCATCTTGCATTTAAATCAAATCAAAACTTATACTAAAAGAACTCCAATACTGGATAACAATTTCAATCACAATTATGATGTTTTAAGAATTTAAAGAACAGAACCCATGATCAAAAAGTGGAAGAAGTTCATACAAAATGATGAAGATGATGACTTACCAAGGCCTCCTCCAAGGATCTCGTGAAGGGTTCTTTGCCTGTTGAACAATCTTTCAGAATCTGCAGATGAACCCATTTGATACAGAGCCAGGAATCACAGCCTGGGATCCAGTTCAGATCTCTTAGACCCAAAAATGATGTGGCTTTGAGTCTGAGATGATCCTCAGCAAAAGAGAAACAATGGGCTCTCTTTAGCTAAACTTTTTCTTTCATTGAGCCCCACGTATATGAAATGTATTAGGTTTATATACAGATGACTGTTAAAAGTGCATTTGGTGTGGTGGCCACAGACAGGGTCATGTAGCTGATAGCTTCCAGCTTAAAAGCGTCATAGGCCGGTCATGGCTTTTTCTTGCTTTTTAATTTCTTCTAAAATGTGCAACTAAACCTTACTTTCGTGGAATTATATACAAACGATTATTTATAATCTGCGTAGAAAACAGAGAGACTAACTGTTCTGCTCTCAGGTTGGCTGCTTTTCTTTTCTTATTACCGGCCCTGTTTTTCTCCTTCACTCTTGACTCGAGTGACTCCAACTTTTAAAAGGGTATTTAGCATTGCTGTTATTTACAGAAGGATGCCATTGTTTTTAAGCGTATCCAGTAGGGTCTCTCGAGGGTATTCTCGTCCACACTGCTTCGTTGGTCGGTTTTTGTGGGCCCAGCTTTTTGCCATGGCCAATCACAAGATTCTTTTTCCAGAACATCAAAGTCAGAATAAGAACGCACATAGTTCCTTGGGAAAAAAAAAAAAAAAAAAAAACGAAGACATTTATTCTTAATTTCATTATTTATGACAGGTAATATATTATAAAATTTATTTTTAATATATGTAAAAAATCTCAATGTTTTTAAAATGAAGTCAAAGTTTTGACCTTAAAACCAGAATAAATACAGTAATTTTCTCAAACTCTCATTTACAAAATCATACTCGGCATATTTATTATTCAACCCGTTTGCAATGGAGATCATATCTGGGAATTGGATGAGCCCCCAGAAAATGAAGCAAGAAAATGAGAAGCATTACCAAAATGCAAAAACTGTAATCATCCAATTGAAAAGCTGGGAGGTTATTTCTTCAAGTTTATACAATGTGAGTCTAAATGGAGATGTATATGCTGCAAAGTACAATAACCTTGCGCCAGGGATGTAAGGCAACCGTCTACACCTGACACAGATCATTGTCTTCAACCAGTAAACATAAAATCTACGAAAGAATGTACTTTTCTTTTCAAACATTTTTCTTTTCGCTGTTTGAGGTTTCATTCTGCAGGTTGCCAGCTTCAGCATGGGCTATGGCTGGGGAAGCTACGGCCGGGGCCGGGGCTAGGCCCGGGGATGGCACTGGGGCTGGAGACGGGGCTAGGCCCGGGGATGGCACTGGGGCTGGAGACGGGGATGGGGATGGGGATGGGGATGGGGCTTGGGCCGGGGCCGGGGATGGGGCTTGGGCCGGGGCTGGGGATGGCGCTGGGGCTGGGGCTGGGGAAGAATCCATAAGACTGGCAGCAATGGCAGCCTTTAAGTCCTCGTCTTCCATTTCTGAAAGCAATTCTGCTTCTTCTGTTGATAGAAATGGAGCCGAAGATTGTTGATTCCAATTTGTTCCCTGAGGTTGAGCATTTGTGGAGTTGCAGGATTTAGTTATCCTCTCAGCATCTTCAGGTGAAAGCCACTGCCCATAGCCATTAGAAGCTTCAGAGGATGACATGGGACACTCTTTCGGGAAGTTTCCTCTCACCAGGAAAATGCTCCAACCAGAGCCTTTTAGTGTGTCCAAATAGGCTGAAAGGTAAAACTTTGAGAGGTGCAGTGGGGCTGCATACAGACTGTCAAAATTATACCACTCTCCACTCACTTTTCTGATACAGAACCAATGATCCTGCAAATGACAGATGAATGCATTTTCAAGCTCAGGATCAATCTGGGCAGGCTCTGCAACTGGAGAATCAAGGGGGATGACCTGCAGATCCCAAACCTCTAAAGCCTTTTGTAGAACCTGCAAACAAAAACTTCAATGGTTTGCTCTGGAATCTCTTATGGAGCAATACTAATCATTGGAAAGAATGAAAGTTATTGTTGCAATTAAAACTTATGAAAAAGAACCAACTATATACTTTTTGGGTTGTAAAACCACTTCTGGACTTATTTCGTGTTTTTCCCCTTTAAACCATATAAAGCTATGTCCAAACACAAGAACTAGGCTAGTCCTCATCCCCTCAGTTTTGAAATATCCCCATTCTATAATAAGAATGGCTTCATAAACAATTCAAGTTACATGAATTAAGCAAGATTAAATTTCTAAGACTGAAATATCCTTAGTTAGCAGAAAAACAAGAAAGGGAACTTCATAAATAATTAAATTAATATAAATCCAACAGCGTATAGAAATCACACCCAGAAAAATACAACGCTATTAGACTAAAGAAATTTCCAAAACTTCTTGTTATTAATTTGAAAATGAGGAGATAGGAGATCTTATTGATAGTAAGAAGTCAAAATATTTGCATATATATAAGGGAAATCAGAAGGGGAAACCCACTTCAAGATAAATAACATACAAAACAAGTCCAGATAAAAGAACTTAATTTAATAGTTCATTTTGCTTTTCCCACTTCATAACACCCAAAACATTTTTGCTTCATTAATTTTCTGGGAAAACTTCAAATTAGTCGCATAAGTCAAGTGAGGCAACCTCAATCTGCTCAGGCCAGGGAAAGTTGTACTCTCCATGGGTGAATTCAAAACTTGTTATAGTATAATCATTATTCAAATCTAAAGGACCAAGTGGTTTACAAGCTTGCATTGATGATAACCTGACATGCAATGCAATTCCATGAAAACTAACAAGATACCCTTGAGGAAGCACATTTTCCACCAGAAATTCATGACTATAGACACAAACAAAGTTTTGTTTAATATCAAGCCCCATTGCAACAGAAAGGCCAAGGCAAATCATTTTGTCCTTTATAATACCAAAAATAAAAAGTATTTTGTCTATATAGAGGCAAAGTGTAGTGTAGGTTAGATTAGCACTCTTCAACTTTTTTATGCAAGAACGACCAATAATTTAGCACCAAGGTTTGCATAGGTTCAATCAACATTAGGGTTTTGACTCACCAAAGCACCGCAATGACATCAACAGCACCATTTACAGACAACTACTTCCTAAACTATTTTACCGCTCATTAAAAACATCCCATATATACACACATACATATGTGAATAATCAAGTATGAATCCCTGCCTCCAAGTTGGTCTTAGTAAAATACTGGTACGGCATACTAGCATAATAATGAGCCATCATTGCCTCTCAAACTTAGCAAATTAAAAACCACAGCGTACGCACACAAAGACACGTGGAAACTAGACAACTACATCATAATTAATCAAGGATCAAGTCCTCTGGTAGTGCTAGTTAACCGTTACTATAAACATTCGTTCAAGGCCACTTGCCACCCGTAAACGACCTCAACAACAAGTCCAATTCAACATGGCTTCAGTTAATATGAAATTCCAGAAACCCTTTTCAGAAGGCACTAAAAAAAATAAAATGACCACAGTCCTCCTCTTTATAGTAAGTAATCCACCAAACAAATCTTGTTTTAGAGCCAAATCACAGTGCTCTTCTATTAGTCGAATAGTGGAAATAACTAATATAAATCTCAAGACAAGAAATAACAAGGAAAACCATAGGAAGAGCATCATCTTTCCGTGAAAGAGAACAGAGTCTCATTCGTAAACATACAGAGAATCAAAATGCTAGACAAACAAAAGTTGTAGTTTCCCTTCCTCCAGCTAGCTCAAACGTTGAATTCAAAAACCCATTAACCCGATGTAATAAAGATTTCTATATAACTAAATCATACGATAAATTACAAACTAACTCTGTAAAATGGTGAGTTGCTAGTCATACAAGAAACCAATAAAACGAAAAATAAAGAAAGCACATTTAGTTGGTTTTGCGCAGAAAAAAAAAGAAAGAGTCTATGCACTAGTTACAGAGCAGTCAATAGTGAAAGCAAAAAACAACCATGAAAGACAATGCGAGAGTTCCACGCAGAAAAATCCAAACCTTTTTTCTAAAAGACTGAGAAATTAAATGAAATTTTGGGATTGGTATTGGAACCTGAATGCTGAAATCGCCGTCCAAGGAGACGTTGTGAGACTCCTCGGAGAGGAAATCGCCGGCGTGGGACCCGCCCTCGACGAGCATCATCTGCCGCTCCTTGCGATCGAGATCGGAGGCGAGTGCCGCCAAATCGAATTCGGAGAAGAAAGGCCCCTGCAACACCGTGTTCACGCAATGCACCGCGCACAGCTTCGACTCTTGTACCTCGTGGTACAACATCCCTCCATTGCTCGCTCCTTCCATTTTCGAGAAAACAAGAAGACGAAGAAGAAGAGAAGAGGAAGAAGAAGCAAACCCTAGATTCTGAGAATCTTGTTGGATTGAAGATGAGGGGGCTATAAGGATTGAGGATTGAGTTTGAGGGGAAAAAAGTGTCTCGAAAGATACTAGTTTTGCATTTTATTTATTTATTTTATGAAATGGAATGGGGTTTTAACGTTTTTACTTTGCTGGGGATGTTTATGAGTCACCACGTGCAAGCAATTGCCGGACACGTGTAAAGACGCGCGAAGACAAGGTTTCGTTTCTCTGTGTTTCTTGCTTTTTCTTTTTCTTTTTCTTTTTAACTCAATGTGGGAAGATTTCGCCAGTCCAAGTTAAAAAGAAAACGTACCAAATATATCAATCTTCACATCTTACATTACATGTACTTGGTTGGATAATGGATCCAGATAAAGCAAAGGACCAAAAAAATTACAAAAATTAGCAACTTGTTGTAAATAATAAGGTGGAGCCCACCTCCAATTAGAAGAGGCTTTGCCTACAAAAGGGTTCACACCCTTCCTTTGTAAACACATACAGATAATACTGAAGAGAGAACAACAATTCTCTGCTCCTAAATTCTCTCCTCAATTCTTTGGTTTTATAACACGTTATCAGCACGAATTCGCTTTAACAATACCAGCTGAATTCTCTGATGAAACCCAGATCTTTTATCATTTTTCACCTTGATCCTTTGTCGAAACCTTGGTCGGGGACTTGCTCGACTTTTTCTTGCCACTGGTTTTTTTCCTTGACATCTTTCTGGCTTTCTTTTTCAGTCTTTTGTTTCTTTGCAGATCACTCATTCGCTGCCTTAGAAACCAAAACTCATCCATATAACAACTCACTGTTTGCTACATATACCACAATCTCTCTCTTCCAATATAGCTACTTATTGCAGTTTTGTTGTCTTCTGTTCAACCTGATTTCTTAATTAATCATTACAAAAATTAAGCAGCAACAAGAAGAACAAGAACAAGAACAAAAAAAAAAAAAAAAATTTGATGGGGAGGTCACCTTGCTGTGAGAAAGTTCACACCAACAAAGGCGCTTGGACCAAAGAAGAAGACCAGCGCCTCATCGATTACATCCGCGTCCATGGCAAAGGCTGCTGGCGCTCCCTCCCCAAAGCCGCTGGGTTGCTTAGGTGCGGCAAGAGCTGTAGGCTGAGATGGATAAACTACCTTCGCCCTGACCTCAAGCGTGGAAATTTCACAGAAGAAGAAGATGAGCTCATCATCAAGCTCCATAGCTTACTTGGAAAAGCTCCTCTGAAACTCTGAAACGACGCCCACACCCACACCCACAGTCACAAGCCATCGAGGCCTTCGAAGATCACCTGGCCAATAGTGAGAAGACAAAGAAGAACAGCGGCAGAGGCAAGAGAAGAGACAAGCTGAGCCGCCGCGAGGCCCCCAAACCGGTCGATGTTGCTACCCAAGATTCTATCCTTCTGGAAGAGAACGACCAAGTTTCACATGAGCTTGCCGTTGAAAGTTTTGCTTATGCTCTGTGTTTTCTTGGGCTCTGTGACCTCAGTGGAGAGAGATCTTCCCCAAGATGGATAGTTTGGAACATCACCAAGCAATTCGCCATGCTGTATCAGAGCTGGGAGTTGATCTCTCCGCACTGAGAGCAAACACATACACTAGACCTCGGAATTGGGTACCTGCTAGGGTCAACGATCATGTGGCACTCATAACAGACAGAGAATAAAACAGTGTAAATGCAGAGGCAACTTTGACAGACCCATGGTGACGGCCATGACCGAAATGATGAGCAGCACCCACCGATAAAGAAATGCACCCACCGAAATGATGAGATTCCCACCATTTTTTCAATTATTATTATTCTATATTATTTAATATTAATATTAATGCATGTGCTAATGGCAGGTCAAATGAAAACACAGTGACAAGCATGATACCTTACAGCAAATTAGCACGAAGATGGCCATGCTTCTATAATATATATATATATATATATATTATATATGAAAAGTTGATGGTAATATAATATGCACATATTATTCGGTGGTGGTTTTAACCCCATATTTATTTTATTTACTGTATGGTGTAGGTTTATTACCCATACAACAGTATTTATTTAAAAGGGTGGTGCGGGTTTATCGTCCACGCCTTTACTTTTATTTAAATGTATGGAGCAGAATTAGTGCCCATACAAGCACCTTTACTTTATCGCAAATTTACTTTTACTTAAAGTATGATGTGGAATTGACCCTCATACTTTATGAAATTACTTTACTGTACATTATTTACTGTATGGTGTAGGTTTATTACCCATACGACAGTATTTATTTAAAAGGGTGGCGCGAGTTTATCGCCCATGCCTTTACTTTTATTTCAAAGTATGGAGCAGAATTAGTGCCCATACAAGCACGTTTACTTTATGAATTTAATTTACCGCACATTTAATTTTATTTAAGGTATGGTGCAGGATTAACGTCCATACAGCAAGCAATTTAATTTATGAATTTATTTTACCGCACATTTACATTTATTTAAAGTATGGTGCGGGTTTATCGTCCATACCAGTAATTTATTTACCAGCAATTTATTTTATAGATTAATTGTGTTGTATGATGAGTTTTTACAGTATGCAAATCAGGTCCAGAAGTTCCTTGATCCTCATCATACAATTACATCAGGACTTGAAGATCCATTATGATGATGTTAATATGAGAGTTGGCAGTCTCTCCGGTACTATATTTGTAAACATGTGATTGGACTTGAGGGTCCTTGATCCCTGACATGTAAATAAGGACCTGGGGTTCCTTCATGATGTAACAGTACCGTATTGGTTCATAACGCCGTACACATGGATGATAACTGTATTGGTAAATGTACTATACACATAAATAGTGTCGTATACATGAATAGTGATGTATGCATAAATATTTACCATTTTGGGTAAACTGTCACTATTCAAAAATGGATGAGCAATTAAATGAGATGCCAGAAGTTCCTCAAGATATGGACAATTATGTAAGGGCTTGAAGTCCAGAAATATGTATAGAAAATTGTAAAAATGTCCATACCATGAGAACATGTGATTTTGGCTTGAGGTTCAAAATCTAATAGTGTTGAGAACCTGAAGTTCCAACAATTAAATGAACAACCCTTGAGGTATTATTGCAAATTGTGGTATGCCACATATTTCTTTGGTATAAGAAAATGATGAATTTAATAAAGTTCGATTCTGTTATATTTTGTGAATTCCGATTGTTAAGAATACACCGTGAAATGGATAATATCAATATAAACCTCAAATGATGAATTGAGGCTCCCCACATATTTTGATATATCTGGGCCAGAAGCACATGGATTCAAATATATGAGAAATCCCGAATTTGAGGTTGTGGGTATATAGTAGTTAATGCTCTTCACTACTATATTGCGATATTATCGTAGCTTTTACTCAATTCATATTTCATGTCCATTTGAAAAGGGCGAATAAATTCTGAGTTTGTGTTTAGCCCAGGCCAAAAGTTCCGGACTCCCATACGTTGAAATATGAAATTTGGGAGAGTCAATGTGGTTATTTGAACCTATAAGGCACAAAGTTCCAAACCGTCATTTTGAAAAGACGTAAAAACCACAGGTGCAAGTTTAAGAATGTGCGCAATTATTATAACAGGAACATACAACAGATAGATTTTTTCCACCTGCAATGAAGGTGCAGACCCTGTAAAATCTATAAAATTACATTATGTTCTGGAAGCCTCTGAAGGAAGAGGACGACGCCTCTTAAGCTTAGCCGTGAGCCTCTCGTGGTCTCCCAAAATTCTTTCATTGGAGACTTGCAGCATGTCTAGCCTTCTCAGTGTATCAACAGAGTACGAACTCACCAGTTTCAACAAGGCATTATTCTCTCATTTAAGTTTCTCAACCTCCTGTTGAGACTCATGAAGCATTCTTTGGAGAGACGAATTTTCAGTTGTTACCCTCTCAACCTCGTTTGCTCTAGCACGCAAACGATCAGCCATGTTAGAAACAGAAGCAGCACTCTGAATGCTAAAAGCCATTGAGTCATCAATAGCCTCTTCCTCAGACCTCCCTGTTAACAGCATTTCATCCATTGGAGTAATAAAATTCCTAGCTACTATGACAGCAGTAGCATCATTCATCATCACAGAATCATTAACTGTGAGATGACGATTTTGGGATACAAAGGATGGACGCCAAACTTTGGCGTCACTGGTTGTTGTGGGAGTATCATTTAAATTGAAATAATTTGGGCAGGAAGAAGAGGAAGCCATTTTTAAGAAGGTTTCGAAGAAAGTCTTAAGAAAACTAAAGTTTCAGAAAATGAAGGAAGTTAAGTTGAAACGCAGTTGCTCCAATCAAGTTTTGCAAAGGCAATATCTATAGGAGGAAATATGGCTACAGTTTTTCAGGATCCCAATATCTTTTCGGATCCCCATATTCTCTTTTTCTTTCCCAGATTCCAAAACTTCACGTGGCCTCCATTAATGTTTGTCGGCACTTTCGGCGTTTTCAAAGTATTATTTTCGTCAAAAGCCGATCTTGCTTTGCGGATTTCACGGAGCTATTTTTTCAAAAACACCCCGAGAATCTCGCAATTTTCTTATGGTTAATTTGAAATTCACCGGTTCTACCTATTCCTCTTATTTGTGTATAAATGTGTTACTAACGAAATTTTCTTTGCAGAAGACATCCAGTTTTCTCCATACCTAGTGATGCGATATCTACTTGTTTTTCTTATCAGTGAGCACTCAATATGCCCGAGAAGCAAGACTATCTCTGATCATCCATTCAGGAAGCGAGACTATCCCTGATCACGTTTCCGCCACATCAGGGAACTGTGAAGGCAACCTTATGCTCTAATCTCCGGAAGTTCTTCTAGACTAGAAGAAATGAGAGCTTGTTGTTTGCTCCCACCAGCTTCCTTCCTTGATTGCTAAGCTTGTTGTCTGCTCCCACCAGCTTCCTCCCTGATTGCTTACCTTCTCTTGCAATCAATATCACAATTTTTTTTGCATTTTTTCTCTTTTTGTAACTCTCTGTTCATAAGAGATTTTATTTCTTTAGAATGAAAATATGAAGAAAGAATCCATGAAGTGATCCTAACTCTGAGGGTTATTTGTTTTTGACAGAAAAAAGAGTTGTGATTTTGCTCTTGCAGGATATAACTAGATCATCAAGCGCTACATTATATTTACTGGGCCGATACGAGCTTGAATGATACTTGAGAAAAGTTTCTCCCACCTAAGGATGTAAGCAATATTTGTGTTATTATATGCTTATATACTTATTTGATATTTTATCTTGAAAGGTAACCAAATGGGGAGATAAGTCTGTTCCAAAAGAATGGCTTGTATGTATCCATGAATTATTAATGCAAATTTTACAGATTGCAAGTTAGATACATTGATAATACACTGCACAGATTAAAGTCCCATAAGAACAGAATATGGGTATAGCAGTGATCAATATGATGCACGCCTGTTGCGTAGCAAATGATGTGGATTGAAGTCCCGAAAGGACAATCCTTTGACATGTCAATATTGATATTGTGCACGCCTAATGCGCAGCAAATTGTATGGGTTAAAGTCCCAGAAATTAATTGACATGTATGTATTAATCTGTGGCATGCCTGCAGCATGACAGATATATGGGTTCTAAATGGTCCAACTCCCTAAATAAAGATTATCCACGCCCTACTGCAAAATAACGCTCCATTGGAGGTTATAATCCACATTCTCACATCATAAAAGCCCCCTGAAGTGGCTTGGGTACCCAAAGGCAAATAAACGCTTATAATTGATGCATGCGCATGCACATGAGAATGATGGGATCATGAATTGATGAATGACAATGTTTGGTTTTGGAGTAGCTACTCAAATCATCAATGGGCTGTGTTGATTGGAACCACGTTCAATTATTAAATATCGACAATATCATTGGCCAAAATAGAATGAGGCAATTCCATTATAGATGAGAATGAACGTGAAAGAACAAACCCACAGTACGAACCCCAAAAGATGTTAATACTGAAAGTTATACTTGGGTGTTCAGAATAAAAGGGAATATACCTACTTTGTATGACACAATGTTTCTGGCAGAAACAAGGAATGTTGGGTTTTCTCCATATTTACAGTTTCAATTGTGCCCCCTTACTCCATAATTACGGAGACCAACATATTATCTTTAAGGGTTATTAAATGCACGGAGCATATCACCAGAAGTGATTCCCTAAAGATGTATAAATAGCAGGGTTAAAGCTATTTATGTGTCATAAAGTTTAATCCCTTTTAAACAAAATCCTTTGAGAGGATTGAAATTGCATACAGCAAGTCCCTAAAGGACATGTGCTTGAAGCACAAAATCTGTACTCAATATTAATATGCATAAATTGCCTCAGTGAGTACATTGATTATATTGTGTTTGCAAAGCTTCTGAAGAGTTCAAGAAATATTTGTCTCGACTTAAAGATCGAGCATTATGCCAACGAGATTCTTGCTTATACTAAGAAAGTATTGAAGTATTTTTTGAGGATTATCCGTTGGGCACTTAAATGTTTTTCCGGAAGTATATTGGACCGTACATTGTATTTTTCAGATGGAGCTCAACTCCATCACCATCATTTTGGGATGATGTGAGGCATATTTGATGCTATTTCAGCATAACACCATATACAGACATATTTTTGCGTGAACTTACAAATAGCCCAAGTGTTATTAGATATGCGGACTCTGGAAATCTCTATGGTCGCTTACAGGAAAAAGCTAGTCATGAAGTTTTCAGGGGGAGCATGGTATTAATAAAGACCTTCACACACTGTACTCTTTTTCCTTCATCCAGGTTTTTATCCCACTGGGTTTTTCCTGGTAAGGTTTTAACGAGGCAGTGTCGCTCAAGATTGACTCACAGAAGCAGTGTCAACTCCGATATTCAGAAAGGTGATCAACAGTATGACTTAAAGATATTTTGCCAAGCATCAGGGGGAGCGTGCTATCAATAAAGACCTTCAAACACTGTACTCTTTTTCCTTCGTCCAGGTTTTTATCCCATTGGGTTTTTCCTGGCAAGGTTATAACGAGGCAGTGTCACACGCGTGTCAATATACACAGAATTTTATGTTACACATGATTATGTACTCTTTTTCCCTTTGACCAGTTTTTGTCCCATTGGGTTTTTACTGGCAAGGTTTTTAACGAGGCATATTCCATATCATTTGTGGTCTCCAAGGGGGAGTGTTGTAAATAATAAGGTGGAGCCCACCTCCAATTGGAAGAGGCTTTGCCTACAAAAGGGTTCACACCCTTCCTTTGTAAACACATACAGATAATACTGAAGAGAGAACAACAATTCTCTGCTCCTAAATTCTCTCCTCAATTCTTTGGTTTTATAACACAACTCGGTTTTTAAAATAAAAGAAAAGGAAAATGCTTCAAAATTACAACAAAAGTACACTACCATTCTATTGAATTCTAAAATCTTTCTTGAATACAAGAACAAAATGCATCTCCAGGTTCTTCTCTCTCTCTCTCTCTCTCTCTCTCTCTCTCTCTCTCTCTCTATGTTTCTCCTCATACAAGCAGATCATAGTGGTTGCTGCCACTGTACAAGAGCCTTACAACCTTCCTGGGTTTTCTGTTTCTAGAACCTTTACCAAACTCGGTTCCGTATTCTGCAATGGGAATGAAACCAGAACTCCTCCCACCATTTGTATGCTGCAACCAATTCAACCAACAGATCACAACTGAAAGTATAAAACATAACTAGGAAAAACGTGCAACTCTAACAATCTCCACCTTTAAACTATGCTAGTTTATTAGGTGGAACAAAAATTAATGAGGGGAGATTCTCTAACAGCTAGACAAGTCCATAATCTGGAGCTCTTCTTAGGTCAGGTTTGAGTATCTCCCAAACTATCTCCCAAACTAAAGAAGATGCATTGGCATAAAAAAGAGATAGGCTTTTCAGTGAAAAATATACCTCATGCTCTGGTATGTAAACAGTGATTGGCTGCCCACACAACTTTGACAGCACCTGCAGTATTGAAGGTCAGAGGTCACACAACCACACATACACACACACACACACACACACACACACACACACACACAAGAAAGAGCATTAACAACTGTGAGAAAACGGATTACAACAACAAATATGTGAAACTGTACCTTTTTTCTATTCTAATAGACTAAAAATAGCATTTCATGTTCGCAGTCTAATTACCATAGTAATTATAAGATCTTCTTCGGCAGTATGCTGGGTTTAAAATACCAACTCCCGCCGCCATATGGATAATCTCATACTGGAGAAACGATAGCCCTCCACTTAAAGTATAAATTTCCCATACAATAATCCCATACAATAATTACTTAACTTAAGATACCACCTAACCAAAAATCATGTCTAAATGATTGGTAATATCTACAGTTGACAATCCGATGATACTAATGATATGAAACAAAACGTCACAAAATGTTAGAACTGAACTAGAAGATCAAGAGTACTGACCAGCAGCTCCGACTCTCCTCCCCAGAAATCAGGTCTTGTGATGCGCTGGCAGTAACTATGGAATGACATTTACAGATGTATTATTAGATTGATTTCCATCATAAGGACATGCTAAAACACTTGAACACCAAAATTGATAAAAATATAGAGGTCTACCGGTTTAAGGATTCGTCAACAGTAATTGCCACCAGAGCCGCTTCATACTTGGGACGCTCTTCCTCATCTTCACATATAATCTCTTTCACAGCCATCCGTAGTTCGTCTATGTTTTCACAGTAATTTATTTAGTCATTCTAAATTGCCTCCAAAAGTAATAAGGAAATGCGAAATCCAAAAAGAGGTTATGAAAACCAAACATTAATCCAACCTAAACCTATAACACCAGTGCAATAAAGCTAATGGGACTCTTGGTCACATTACCACAGAAATTATACAGAACGACATCATGCTTAACAGAAAGTGACCCAAGCCACAAATTTATAGATACATTCAGAATTAGATATCATAGAATGAAAGAAATACAACCATGCCTTCCATGATTTCAATCAATTAAACATTATTGAAATCCACATTGACAAATAAGAACATTTATGCAAACCCAGCATACCTGCATCATTTTTCTCCTCCCTTGGGCTAAGAGAAAATCCTTTATTGAAGGCCATTCCTTTGACCTGATTAAGATTTGAAACTGTGAGACAGAGAGAGACAGAGACAGAGACAGAGCTCAATTCACTAGTTTTTAAGTCTGAACAAAAATTAGATGTACAATTCTCAAATACCAGTGCACGAAATAGACAACGTCCGTCGCCAGTAACTTTCTGAACCGAATAGCGTTCAACTTTTTTCGTGGCCGATGATCCTCTGCTTCTGCCACAACACAATGGTCCGTGCTTTAGGGTTTCAAAGTTATGAAATCAATAAAAAATTAACTTGAAAATTAAAAATCGGTGAATCTTAAAGAATACAGTAGGAAATTTACAGTGACGGTCCAATTCTAGCAAAGAACCGGTGGCTGTAGTCTCCGAACAACGCCGTTGGGTTCACCTGAGAATTCGAAGATGAAATTGAGAGAACGGGGGAGGAGACGAGCTCGAACTGAGCAATTCCATTCTTCAGCTGCTCAAGGACAATCTCTGGCGTACCAAACAATGCATATGAGAATGAATATATTCAGAGAACGGAAGTGAGGGCGGTGAAGTTGCACAGAAGTGTGAGATTATTACCATTTGAACGTT
The DNA here is from genome assembly GCF_000346465.2 of Prunus persica. NCBI lineage: Eukaryota > Viridiplantae > Streptophyta > Magnoliopsida > Rosales > Rosaceae > Prunus > Prunus persica. The sequence goes on from NC_034014.1 coordinate 25,652,585, forward strand.
TGTCCGCCATGGAAGAGCTGCTGTGGGACGACGACCGTGGATTGAACGTGGAGGCCAACACCGGATAAAGCAAATGCGCGCAATTAAAAACGCAGTCGTATTGGGTGGCGATGGGAACGACGCCGTTTGAGATGAGACCGTTTGTCATTTAGTTTGGGTGCCTTGGGCTGGGCCTAGGCTTTTAAATTTCGTCAGCGCGGGTATTCATTCCTGTCAGCCTAGCCCATCCTTGGAGAGAATTTGTATACTGGGCTGGACGAAACTAATTGGATTTTTTTTTTTTCTGGTCTAGAATTTGATTTTTGCTTAAAGAGGGGGAACTTCTATAACCAGGGGTGAGGAATTCAATCCAGCCGTCCGATGTTGAGAAGTTCATTAACGGATGGCTACTAAGGATTCTCATATTATAACATCTCACTGTAACTCCTCATTACAGTATCACTGTAAAAATGGGAGATTTATAACTAAAATCTATCATAATACGATTTTGTTCTTGAAATCAATTAAAAAATAATGGGCTTTGGAAAATGATGTGTAGACCCGGATGTTGATAGGTGAAAATTCAAAACTATGACTATTTGTAATTTGTTGTGAATTCGATCAATTTTTCACTCAATTGTAAATGAGCGAGGAGGAGTGGCACTCCATGGTCCATGGCACCTCCTACCAACCAACCACCTAACCAAACAAGCATAAGAATTTCCACTCCACGTCACCCCAAATTTTCCTACTAATTTTGAGGTGCCGGCACAATATACACCAACATTATTGCCCTATTTTTTTTTTTATGGCATTGAGCCATGTTGCGCTATCAAATTCATTATCCACTAAAAATTATAATAATAAAATGACTAAAGTTAATATAAATGACTATCAACTGTTGATGCATTTACAATTGAAAACTATCTACGTGTGGGTTGATTCAATTTAGCATTGATTCATTCATGTACCGCATTGTACCGTCCACTCACATAAATGATTTATTGGATTAAGGAGATAATTAGTTTAATAAGAGGAGTGGAGCCCTAGGAGAGGGAACATCGAAGGCATCGAGCCCAAGTCACGTGCGCAAGAGCCACACACTCACGTGCCTCGACGAAGAACCAAAAGGCCTATGGCTCTATGCCTTTGTCTTGCGAGTCTTGAATTTCCACACATGCAACGGCCAAACCGAAAAATGCTGGCTATTTATTTATATAAATTCTTGATATATAATAAAGGCTCAGCCAGGTCCCTCATATGAGTCAACTCAGTACTAACTCGTAAAGTCATAAGAAGTATCGCCCAACACGCTCTTAAGAAAACCCCAAAACTGCGTGCCTCTCCTTGACGATCTCCACGAAGCTCCAGCTCCAGCCATTTCTCTCTGTCTCTCTCGCATTGTCCGATAATAACACTCACATCATCTCTCTCCGCCTCCATTCTCTATCAAAGCGCCTCTCAGATCCTTCTCTCTGCGTGATCTCAGCTCCTCCTCTCTCCACTGCTTTCCGGTAAATTTTCCCGAGAAAATTTCATCTCTTCCATTTCTCATTTCATTTCAGTTGCTCTAGAAGAAAGAATCTGTTCATTTCTGTACTGGAACACTGAAATTAGGTTTTTGTTTCATGCATGTTCAATCTCTGCTTTGCTTTGCTTTGGATTCTTCTTTTTCTGCTTGGTTACCAGGAAATGGAGGAAAGATTGGGATTTGGGAGGAGAAGTTTGGTTTTTTGCTTTTAGAATCATAGGAAATCAGCTCAAGTAGTTCGATTGCTTTAGCTTTTATTTGGATTTTTTTTTGGCGGGGGGTGGGAGCTAATTAGAAGCTTAGTTTAGAAAATTGCTCTGATAATCTAATTGGTAATTTTTTTCCAGATTCACAAGTTCTGGAGCTGTACTTGAGAATTAGAGATCTGATTGGCGAGGCTAGTGTATAATTTGGAGAGGTTTGGAGAATGGCTTCGATATCTCATTCTTCATTGGCGTTCACTGGAACAAGCTCTGCTTCCGATCTTTTTCGGAGTTCCAGTAATGGCGTCAGTGGAGTTCCTCTAAGAGCCCTAGGGAAGGTACGATTGGGCATGAGGAGGAACCTTGCTGTCGTCGCCAAGCTTAGGAAGGTGAAGAAGCACGAGTACCCTTGGCCTGAGGATCCCGATCCCAATGTTAAAGGAGGAGTGCTCACTCATCTCTCGCATTTCAAGCCGCTGAAAGAAAAGCCCAAGCCGGTTACTTTGCCATTTGAGAAGCCACTTGTTGATATCGAAAAGAAGATCATTGATGTAAACCTTCTGTGCTGATTTGAAGATGTATTGGATTATTTTAGAATTTGTCATGATTTTTGGCTTTAGTTTAACGAGATACTTATTGATCACAGGTGCGGAAGATGGCAAATGAAACTGGGCTGGACTTCAGTGATCAAATTATTTTGTTGGAGAATAAATACAACCAGGTTTGATGAATAAATGCCTGGCTTTTGTTGAGTTAGAAAATCAGTAACTAATGTACAGATTTTGGTACATAAATAAACTAGTTTCTGGTTCTGAAGTTCTCTGTTGATGTATATCTTTTGATTTCAGGCTTTAAAGGATTTATATACGAATCTGACTCCTATACAACGTGTGAATATTGCACGACATCCTAACAGGCCAACTTTCCTTGATCATGTCTTTAACATTACTGATAAGGTTTGATACTCATTACTTCACTTATGGATTTTTTGCATATTGTCTATCCTTAAATTTTTATTTTTATTTTTATTTTTTTGGGAAAAAATGAGTCAGTTAGTGGGTTTGCAAGTGCTGGAAATAATTGCATTGTAACTTTTTTCATTGTTTTTAACTTGTACAGTTTGTAGAGCTTCATGGAGACCGGGCAGGGTATGACGATCCTGCTATTGTCACTGGTATAGGAACTATAGATGGTAGAAGATATATGTTCATGGGTCACCAGAAAGGTAGAAATACGAAGGAGAACATTCAGCGTAATTTCGGGATGCCTACTCCCCATGGGTATGCCAAATGAACTTGTGCATTATAGTAATAAGATATAAGATTATCTTTTGTGTCCAACTTAATATGCCTTCCAAAACTTAATATTGGACACTTATATTCATGCAGTTATCGGAAGGCTATGCGCATGATGTACTATGCAGATCACCATGGGTTCCCCATTGTTACTTTCATTGATACCCCGGGTGCATATGCAGACCTTAAATCCGAGGAACTGGGCCAAGTATGTGATAGCTCTACTGTAAATTTCACATGAATCTCTTTTAGATTTTCTGCTGGGTCATCTAATTTGTTTGCGTTTCAAACATCCAGGGTGAAGCCATAGCTCACAACTTGCGGACTATGTTTGGCCTGAAGGTACCAATTGTCTCTATTGTCATTGGGGAAGGTGGCTCTGGTGGTGCCCTTGCCATTGGCTGTGCTAATAAGTTATTAATGCTTGAAAATGCAGTTTTCTATGTTGCCAGGTAATTTGGGTTTTGCTTTTCTCTGATTGCATCTCTTAGGGAAGTTGTAAAATGGAAATTTGCTTGTTCCTTTCTTCATTTTTGAGTGACAAGATGATTCTCAAGTGGTGGTGTACTAGATATAGTTGGCTTTGCAAAATTCAACTCTAAAGGGGTCAATTGCCTGGAAGGACTGTAGGCCATATATCCGGATTAATCCCATTTTTTCTCGTCATTAGTTCCGAAATATTGAGTCTTATATTTATGTTACATGTAAGCATCAAATTAACTTATTGTTTCTCTCTGGGATTTGTCTCTGTTCTTGTTGTATTCAGTCCAGAAGCATGTGCAGCAATCTTGTGGAAGAGTGCCAAAGCTTCTCCAAAGGTTTATATGACATTCTATTGCTCATCTTTAATTGGTTTGTTGATTATAGCCTATTGAAAGCTTCATGATCTCTGCAGGCAGCTGAAAAGCTGAAGATTACTGCAACTGAGTTGTGCAAGCTGCAAATTGCAGATGGCATCATCCCTGTATGTATCGCAATCCTTTTGTTTCGGCTTTCTTTCTTTCTATCTTTTTATTTGTTTTTTTATAAGCATTCAGTTATTAGGAAGAACATGGGAGCTTGATAACACTGTTATTTCAAAAACTTCTGCAGCACCCTATGGGGTGGGTTTTGTAATATTTCTTATTCAAACTCATCACTGTCATTGGAAACATTGATATGTCAGAAGTGGTCATTGTTTTCTATGAAAAAAGTTCTTGTTTTAATGTGTAATATTCCTTTGTTTCTTCATCTAAACTCATCACTGTCTTTGGAAACATTGATATGTCAGAAGGGGTCATTGTTTTCTATGAATTATTTTTTTGTTTTAATGTGGTATAAAAATAAAAAAAATTTATTTATTCTTACCTTTAACCGGAACCACATGCAGATCCATTTACTCAAATTTAATGTTTTTTCCTTTACTTCCTAGCTCACCCATGATATACCAAGAAAGATGGTTGTCTGATTTATGAAATTTTTTCTTGTAGTCATTACTCAGTTTTGCTGATGTGGCATCTAAAATTTCAATTTTTTTTTTCTGACCTTTAACAGGAGCCGCTTGGTGGCGCACATGCAGATCCCTCATGGACCTCTCAACAGATAAAAAATGCAATTAACAAAGAAATGGATGTAAGTGCCTTTTCTTCTACAAAAACTAAATTTACAGTATCATTTCCTAATTTATGTCTCTTGTTTTGTTCAGGAGCTTCACAAGTTGGACACAGAAGCACTGTTAAAGCATCGCATGATGAAGTTCCGGAACATTGGTGGGTTTCAAGAAGGAATTCCTATAGATCCAAAGAAGAAAAAGAACATGAAGAAGAAAGATGAGCCCATTAATGTAAAGACTCCAGTTTTGGATTTGGAGGGTGAGGTTGAAAAGGTGAAACAACAAATTTTGAAAGCCAAAGAATCCTCTAATGAACCTCCAATGTTGCCTCTGACTGAGACGATAGAAAAACTGAGAAAGGAAGTGGATACTGAATTTTCAGAGGCAGTTAAAGCCCTAGGCTTGAAAGACAGGTTTGCAACATTGCGTGAGGAATTTTCAAAAGTAAATGCACAGAACCAACTCTTGCATCCAGCTCTAAAAGAAAAGCTTGAAAAACTCAGGGAGGAATTTAACCAGGGGTTGGCCTCAGCTCCTAATTATGAAGACCTAAAATATAAACTTGACATGTTGAAGGAATTATCAAAAGCATATGACCTTGCAGAGAAGAACAAGAAGGCTGCAAAACTGAAGCAGGAAGTTAACAAGAAATTCAGTGATATCATGGATCGTGAAGATGTTAAGGAGAAAGTTGAGGCACTTAAGGCTGAGGTTGAAAATTCTGGGGTGTCTAACTTTAATGATTTGGATGATAACCTGAAGGGGAAAATTGTGGAATTAAGGAAAGAATTAGAGTTTGAATTTATTGATGTTCTCAAGTCCTTGGGTTTGGATGTTGAGTTAAAATCAAAGCCGGTTGAGCAGACTTTGCCGTCAGAAGTTAAAACCAAGATAGAAGAATTGAACGAAGAAATTAATGACAGGATTGAAAATGTTATCAATTCATCCGACCTGAAGGACAAGATTGAGCTGCTGAAGTTGGAGGTTGCTAAGGCAGGGAAGACACCTGATATAGCAGCCAAAAACAAAATTGTGGCCTTGGAGCAACAAATCAGACAAAGCATAGCAGCAGCTGTGGAATCTTCAAATTTAAAAGAGAAGCATGAGAAGCTGAAGGCCGAGGTTTCCAAGACCATTGAATCTTCTGGAGGATTGGATGGAAGTTTGAAGACGGAAAATCCAAATGCAGATTCATTCTCTTTTGATGAGTCTAGAGTAGTGGGTGCAAATCGCACCTTCGGTTAATGTGAGTTAGTCCTATCCTATATTATAATGATTGTCCTCTCCCTCCCTATTCCTCCTTTCTTTAATGGGAGTGGCACACTACATTTTCCCTTTTGCTTGTCGTTTGGTAGTTTGCCTGTCTGAATTATGAAAGAACAAAATTTAATTGTAAAATGCATGACCACAACTGAGTGGATTATATTGTAAAATCAGTTTTTCAGTTGTAGTTCTGCAAGTTCTTTATTGGGCCAGCATTTCGTTTTAAACTCATTAGCTTATGCTTATCTGCAGTACCTCTTTTACTCTGCCTTTTGCGGATATGGTGCTGGAGAGATGATTGTTCAAAACAGATAGAAGTGATTGTCAAAAAATGGACAAACAGGGAAACCCAAAGCTGTTGCTACTGCCTGTTAGCATCCTTTGACATCTTGCGGTAGCGTACAAGTTTTGCATCTACGAAGAACAAGGAGGAGATACATTTTAGCTCCATCATTTACTGCTTGAACTTTTTAATATATCTAGGTATCTATAATTTATTTGATTTTACTTTATTTTTTGGTTGAGTGCATTTTTCTTTTTATATATAGACTCCCAACAATTTCAGTTGCTCTTTTTATAGATTCGGATCACTTTGTATAGCTTGTGTGGGGATGCAAATAAATTGTTTTCAATACTTATTTCCTCTTAACCCCCATTGTTTTATCATTAAGGCAATACGATGAGTTGCAAAGGCCTCAGTCAGTACTGATCAGATTATTTGGCCCCTTTTTAACATGCCGAGTAAAATTTGCTCCTGATTAAAAAACAGAGTAGACTTATACTTTTTGTTGTTCGGTTCTGCACAAGAATTTCGCTACGCGATTTGTGCTTATGCTGCCGGCCATAGCGAAATTGATGACTGTTCTTGAGACTTTGATCTGGTTTCGAAGCATGGTTGCAGTGTTTTTAAATTCTTGCCGAACATTGCTTATAAGTACCAGCTTTGTTTTACTGAGGAACCAGTTGGCCTGTCCGCAGCTTTGGCATTAATGGGTAAAATTGCTTGATCGTGAATAATCTGAACTTAAAAGTTAAAACCCATCATGCCCCATTTTACTGTTGACTTTTTAACATCATTCTTTAGAAACAAAAAGGCAGCTGAAGATACGAAATCACACCCCTCTTGTCAGAGACATCTTGCAAATGGAACCACATTTGTAAACACCCTCTTCAAGCAAAAACCATGTAGTAACCCAAAAGGAGCCTAACTTTGCCCTTTAACCAACCGACAAACTTTACCATGTTCATAGTTTGGTCCCCCAAAATCTTCTTCATGGGAAAATCAATGAAGTGATGTTAGTATTAAGCATCCGTGCCAAAAAGCATAATTCAACACTCACAAGGTCCACAACATCAAAAGTTTAATTATGTCTGAAATGTTTTTTTTTTAAAATTTTATACAAGCGATATTTGTAGAGAGAATTCAAACACAGGAGTAACTACTCGTAATCACTTGAACTGAATCCCTTGCAAAATGCTTTAATTAAACATGGGTACCAAAAATAACAACAATAATAACCAGAAACAAAATGTATGCTCCTACCTCAATCCTTTCAATACAAGAAGGGGATGACAGCTTTTCTGCCCCTGGGATAATCCTCCCCAAATTTCTCCAAATACCACTTATGGTTCGCACGTGCCCTGGGCACCAAGTTGGCACACGTGTAGAGGAAAAACCCTAGCCCAGCCCAGGACCACGTCATCACTGCCCATCCCAACCACTCCACTATCTCCCCATAGTAGTTTGGGCAGCTCACCAACTCAAACCAACCCCCTTTTGGCACCTTGTACCCCTTCCCCTCTTTCTTCAATCCCACCAAGACCCTATCAGACCAGATATTCACAGCCATGCCATAACCAAACACCACCAACCCAACACAGAATCTCCACCAAAACCACCCATCAGCCTCATAATCTTTGTACTGAGAAACCCATCTGGCCTGCAAGTAGGCATTCAACAGATTGAACCCAAATGCCATGAGCGCCACGCTCACCGGAAAACCGCCTGATGTTTTGGGATTGGTGGTATTCCGGCAGAGGCGGAGCGGGTAGAGGAAGGTGCGGTGGAAGTAGTGGAAGAGAAAGGGTACGATGAGAAAAAGGGCTTTTGGGTTGGAAGAGTGGAGGCCGGAGGGGAAGAGGAGGAGGGTGAGCCAAAGAGTTGGGCTTTCCATGAGGAACCAGGCCAAGGGAGGGGACATGGTGGGGCCCCAACCTGGGCGGCGGTGCTTGCCATAGGGGGCCTGGAGGAACCTGAGGGAGATGTAGGTTGGCGGTGCTATGAGGTAGAGGCTGAGGAGGCAGTTGTGGAAGAAGTTCTGATCTGAGGCCATATCAGAGGAGAGTGTGTGAAAGTGTTTGATGAAATGACAAAATTTATGAATGATATATATATATATATATTTTTGGGAAAAGGCAAATTGGGTTGGTTAAGATCGGATTTTGTGCTAATTTTGAGGTTAATTTTTGTCGTTCATTTGGTATACACATTGTGATTATCAAACAATAATGATTTTCCTAAGTACATCAAATCAAACTAATTGGTTGTGGCCCTTCTTGTGGGTCTGCTTACCTTTTTTGGGTTTTGGGCTCAAACCCAATATGGGGTGGGTCAGCTGGTGGAGTTGTGTAAACATGGGTCCTGACAGCCAAAGAGGTCCATCAATTTGTAAAAATAGTTTACAACTAACTCACTCTAGATTTAATGGCACTTTTCTTCTCTCTGTTGAAAGAGGTCTGAAGTTCGAATCTCTCCTCCTCTCAATAATTGAAAAAGAATATTTTTTTAGTTTATAAGTTTTGTTGTCATTTGAGTCCAAGTTCCAACCCCCACCGGCCTTCCTTTATTAAGATAGAGTATAATATATTGACATTAAAGTGATGCAGATGTTACATACTTCATATTTGTTTTATTCCTTTGACAGTGCCCTTTAGATATATCTTTTCATTTTTTCATTTTTAATAGATAGGCCTTTAGATATATCTTTATTTCATGATTATTATTATAGTTTCTGAACCCCAAAGCAAACATGATTGCTATCCGTTATAAATAAAATTTGATTCTTCCATAACTACTATAAACTATTTCTTCCACTGTTCTGTAACCACTTTTTCTTTTCTTTTCTTTTCCAGACCTCTGTCACAGTGTCTTATCAGGCCATATCAGAATTCAAATGTGCATTTTGGTTCAACAGTTGCCCAGTTTAGCAATACAGTAGTACCCGAAATTTATTAGAGTCTTTGATCCATCTATGGCCATTTTCATCCATGGATATAAATACTGGTGTGAGACTTCTGAAGTGACAACCCAATGTGACAAACGATGCAAAACTTTCTCATCTTTGGACACTGATGGACAATTTCAGCCGAATCTTGAATGGCAAAGGGCATCTTATTCAGTACGTTTCAACATCAAATTATCAGGACACTATCTGGTGAAATCTCCTATCCAAAAACAATCAGATGTGTATGCATGTGCACCCCACTTTGTAATCTCTTTCCACAATGACCTTGGTGTGAACAACAACCAAAACGACATCGGTGTATTGGAGAACGAGCGGTTGCACTTTAAATTATTTTAATTACAAGCTCTTTATGATTATACTTAACTTTCTCCACGTATAACAGTTAACTTGAAGTCAATGTCCTTTTCATTTGTATCTTCGATTAACTTCCTTATTCAATATAAAAACATTGTGATTGTTGCAAATTGGACCGGCAATTGAGGTTTGGAATATGTTAGCTTTAGTCGCTCACTATATTCATCGATAGTTGAGATAGCATGATGTACTCACCCCCGAATAATCCTAGCATAACTCATTTAAGATTGTGATTGGATTAAATTGTATGTTAGCATGGTGATGAAGATAAGGCAAATGAGAAGGGCACCTTCTTCTTTATATCATTTGACAGAGGATAATAAAGCATAAAGGGGTATATGAGTAAGTCTGGGAATTGAAAATGACAGAGGAAGGATCAAACTGGCCAGGTATCTTATGGGACATGAACAAAAACTTGATTCCACGTGGCAGATTGTAGTTGGAGAGAATTGTCCATGACTAACTGGATGGAGGAGTAGGAGGAGGATCTTTGCTCTTCAAGGCTTCTCCAATTCAACTAGTAGTAGACCACTTTATGGGATCTTCTTTTGGAGCTTTAGGTACGTTTTCTTTTGTCGTTTTCCAACTTTGCCAATGCTAGGCACACAACCCCGTCACCTCCTTTTGTTTGTTTTAATTCAATTTCCACATTGCTTTTTACTGTGAGCCTTGTGACCCTTTTCTCCAGCTCCTCCTCTTTCCCCAACACCTCACCTTCTTTTGCTAGTTTACAACTTTTATTTTTATTTATTTTTCCAAATTAGATGGAATCTATGATGGTTGGTGGGTTCAAATGTTCAAGGATCCACTATTAATTATAAGCATTGCAAATGATTAATCAAGGGTCCAGTACCTCCACCCATAACTAGTTTGATTTGGAAAAAAATAAAAGTGGCAAAAAATCTATCCACGAATAGAAATATTTTTTATTTTTTTTGTTCAAAGGTAGAAAGAAGGAGGGGGATTTACTCACACACATTAATGTCTAGGAATTTCGAACTTGAGACCACCGCTTAGGTCAAACATACTTTTCAACTATAGTATAACTCATTGGTCACGATTAAAAATTTATTGCATATGATATACTTATCTATTTTTTCCATTTCTCAAATTAAATTTAGACTTTCGTTATATTTAAACCTCATCAGATAACGATAAAAGTAGGTAAAATTGGTATTAGAAAATAACCCCAAAAAAATAAGGTGAGGTAAACAAATTTCAAGTTAAAATATTTTGACACAATAAATGGAGGGTAGTACTCAATGTTCTCACGTGGCTACACCTAAAAAGCTAAATCAGACCTCCTCCTCTCTCATCAAGTAATTTTCATTTTCGTAATTACTTAAAAAGTTTCTTAAAATTTTCACCAATTATATAAAGACTCAAACGCTTATATAAATGTTTTTTTTTTTTTTGGAGGGTTTTATCTGTTTCGGTTTTTGGATTTCTCAACTGAATCGTGCATTCTTCTCTCTCCTCCGTGTGCGTGTTCCTTCTCTTTTTTTTGACATGGATTGATTAATAGACAAGCTTATACTTCTCTCTCTAAACAAACACACACCCTCTCTCTTAGGGTTTCGCAGAGAGCTTCCCAGTTGCCAGGAACAGGATAAACAATCTCACGGTTTTTTCTTTGAACTCCTAGAGGGACGCCGCTGTGTTCGTGCTGATCGTGCAAGTTTTGATTCTTCACGGCTACTTCAGGGCACGGTGAATTCGCTTTCGATTGCAGTTTTTTGAGGTTTGAGCTCATCTCGATTACGCTTTGGTTTTTGCAGCTGTGAAGCTCTAGGGGACACAGAATTCGAAATTTGTGTAGGAAATTCATGGTTAGGGTTTGTGGTTTTGGGTTGCTTGCACCATTTGGGTGCTTAGAGGAACCATTTGGCTTGGGCTTGGGTAAAGCTAATTTTCTAGTCAGATTAAGTTGAGATGGAGTACATTACATGAATTTTGTCCTTTTCCTCTGCTATCGCATATAAGGCTAATGGCATCTTTCGCCTGAGCAATATAGTCAGCATTTTTGTTTTGTATCAGTTAGTGATAGGGAATGGGTCTCATAATAGCTTTTAGTTGCTTAAATGGATTATTTATTGACAATGTGTATATTTGTGCAGCTGATCATGTGGTTTGATGCAATCTTCGAATGAAAGGTTGTTTCGTTGTTAAAAGTTGTTGAGAGAGATAGGCCTCTGAGCATTCAAGATTCTACGTTGGCAAATGTAGTGTGGTGGATTATGAATGATTGCTGCCATGGACTTGAATGCCTCACCATTACCTGAAGAAGATGAAGATACTTTTGAAAGTCACATTGAACATTACACTGCTGCACCAGAAGAACGCATAGAGAGTGGAGCTGATATAGCACGCCGGGTACTTTTTTTTATTTTTTCTCATTTAACTTACTTATCCCCTGATCGTGGGTATTGGCAACTGGATGAACTCGTTTCTTTTGTTATTGTAGTTATTCAGGGTTGCTGCAAAAGTTCACAGAGTTTTTTTCTTTATTTCTTTCTTTTGAACAAGGAATCTCGTAATCCCAATAGCATTCTTTAATTTTTCCTTTATGCAATGCTTGAAATTCTTCTTATTGCTATTACTTGCTATTTCTTGTTATTTTTAGGCATAAGATAGGGGGATTTAGAAATTTAGAGTGACATGAGAGACAAATTATTGCGTGCTACTCTTTTTAATTGCATCTACAATTTTTGACAATTAGTATATTTCCTAAACCTTTATATTGGTCAAACAAGTTTTTTTCACTTCTCATTTGTTGGTTTAATATATCATATATGGGGAAACTTATGGCTTAAAAAGTATTACAGCTTCTCTTTCTCTCTCTCTCTCTCTCTCTCTCTCTCTCTCTCTCTCTCTCTGTCTCACACACACACACACACACACACACACATTTTGCCATGCACAAGCCTGTGTGCACACACACATTCGTTCACATGCACAAAGATTAGCCATGGTACAATCTTTTTTTCGTTCCCTTTTCTTATCATACATGCGTATATATATATATATATATATATGCATAATATACATTGAACTCAACATCTTTATGTGCCTGGTTACTGATTTTGTTGTGTTCCTTGTATTAGGAGCGCGAAGAAAGACGTAAGCGATTGAAACGCGACCGCCCAGATGACAGACCAATGCATGTATCTCAACCCCCTGCATATGATTCGTATCAAACGAAAAACCCCAAAGTTTATGACAAGTCTAGGCTCCCCTCTGGTAGGTTATATGTTCACGTGCTGTCTGTAGTATTGGTTAGTAGTCTTGCTAATATATTTTCATTTCCATAGGTTGCATTGCTTAGTGGAGTTATGCATGTCACTGCATTTTCAACAGTTCCATGCTGTGCAAGAATTAAATTATTACCGTTTATATGTTCTGTTATGTTAAAAAAGTGCTTCTGCCTTTTGTAGAAACTTTTTTGTTTCTCTATTGTTTTCTTGTTAGGAGAACAGCTTAAATGTTTGAAAGCTTTGATATTCCCTGCACAACTTTTGTGCTATAAATTTTTAAACTTCAATATTCTTTGTGCTTGTAATCCTGGAATAAAATTTCCTTGTTTGATATTGAGGGAGCTTGGCTTTTTAGGTTTTCCAGATATTATAGCCAAACCATAGACTCATTGAGATTTAAAGTGTGCATATTGATATGTAGAAACTGTATGTTCAATGAATGTGTCATGATTTTTTGTTGATGACTTTTGGGGTGTAGGTCGCAACTTAATATATAAAATTTGATACAGCTTGAACAGAGTCACTCCAAAAAACTAGTGTTCGTTTTATATATTAGAATGGATAGAGGATTTTAGACCTTTCTCTGGGGAACTGGGGTTCGTTCTGTAGCATTGATATGACTCATGAGTGTGCAGATTATGTACAATTTTGGTTTTAATTATTTTTGAAGTTGACTAGTTTGAGGTGATTTGTTTGTATCCTGTATTTGCATCCAAAGTGCTCTGTGATTTTGTTTGCCAATTTGAAATGTCATTTTCATGTAGCTTAACTTCTGTCATCTTTAACCATATTGTTCCCCACAATGCAGGTTGGTTGGATTGTCCTGCATCTGGTCAAGAAATATTCTGCATGATACCTTCTAAGGTGCCACTGGGTGAATCTTATAATGATTGTGTTCCTCCTGGTAAAAGATACTCATTTAAACAAGTGATTCATCAACAAAGAGTTTTGGGAAGAAAAGTAAGTCCACTGAAATTTTATGCTTTTTTCTTCTGGTCTTATTTTTTTGTTTTCAATTCTCGGGATTGGAATCTTTAATATCTCTTATATGAATATTGGATAAATTTTCTGTTGATATAAGTAGTGAAAGGTAGTTTTTTCACATGCAAGAGCTGTCAAAGCTTGGATATTGCATGTGGATGTAATTTTTGGGCAACAAGAGTTGAACTAAATAGTAACACCATGAGAGTTCTTCTGTATTGTTCAATGCTTGAAATGATTTTAAGGTCATCATCACTCATTTTTCAGCTTGGTTTGGTGATTGATTTGACGAATACGTCTCGCTATTATCTAACATCAGATTTGAAGAAAGAGGGTATTAAGCATGTTAAGGTGAGTAGTAAATGTTGGCATAATTTTGTATTCTTTGGTACTTTTGTCTGTAACTATTGTACACTTAACTTTATTTTATGGGAATCCTGTTTGAAAGTGTAGATTGCGTGCAAGGGGCGGGATTCAGTACCGGACAACTTATCTGTAAATCAGTTTGTATATGAGGTTTGTTTCTTATTTGACATATGCCGTCCTTCCTGTATGAATCTTTAAACAAATTTTTTCGGCTGCAGGGGTGATTCTGTTTAGTACTTGATTTAGTTCATGCAATGGTTTTTCAGAAATGTTTATATTTCCTCAGGATAAGTACCCTGTAACCAGCCAACAATGCTATTCTGTATTTGTCTTTTTTAAGTTGTTATTCACTACCATTTGATCTTCTCCACTGTCAGTTCTCTGTTAAGTTATTGCTTATTTTCCCAACTAGCTTGCCTATTTGTTTATGAGGAAAAAAGCTTTTTATATGCTTTACATGGTTAAATGGCTTGCCTATTTTCTACTCATATGCTTTATGAAAGTAAACTTTTTGGTTATGATACTCTATTGCAGGTTATACAATTCCTCTCTCGTCAAAAGCAGTCCAAGAAGTATATTCTTGTCCATTGTACACATGGGCACAATCGCACAGGATATATGATCATCCACTACCTAATGCGCTCGTTATCAATTTCAGTCACTCAGGTAATTATGAACTAATTTGAACTGTCTAAATTTGGAGTAAACAAACCTGTTTTTATTTCTGTGTCTTATTGTTGCTATTTTTCTAATACTGCATTTTATTAAACAGGCAATAAAAATGTTTGCTGACGTACGCCCTCCAGGAATCTACAAACCCGACTATATTGATGCCTTATACTCATTCTACCATGAACGAAAGCCTGAAATGGTTGTCTGCCCCTCAACTCCTGAATGGAAGAGATCTTCAGAATTTGATCTTAATGGTGAAGCAGTTGCAGATGATGATGATGATGATGGAGGTCCTGCTGCCCCTTTGAATGTATGCAGTCTTGAAAGTGGATTTATTGGTTTTTGATCTTATTCTTCCCCAAATGATTGACAAGTAGATAAAAAAATTCAGTAAATGATGAGTGGTCTCCTGTTTGTTGCATGGCATAGATGGATGACTAATTTTTATGCCCAATGAATAATGTTTTTAATGGATTCTTATTGTTACTAATCTACCCTGTATTTCCTGTTTGATTATGTAATGGTAACAAATGACCTTTTGTTTTTTCTTTATATAGATGTTTGTTATTTGATTGTTGTCCTCAATTAGCTGTAACATTCCTCTATGATTTCAGGAGAGTCAGGATACAAATGGAGTGATGACAAATGATGATATCTTGGGTGATGAGATACCTTGGGACCAGCAAGAGTCAATGCGGCAGTTCTGCTATCAAACTCTTAAGCTGGTTGTTGGGGTAGGCATGTTGAGACTATCTGTATTCTTGATGTTTTCTGGCTTTCTCATCTAAATCCACAGATATATAATATCTTTAGTTGGGCTGTTTTGATATTTAATCACATATTTTCTTTAATATCATTTGATTCCTATTTGCATCACATTTTACTTCAATATCATTTTCTTTAATTTCAGGGAAGAGGAAACTCACAATTCCCAGGGTCGCACCCAGTTTCTCTTAACAGGTTCAATTTCCCAGCGCCTTGTTCCTCTCTCTTTTTTTTGGCTGTGGTTTCATTTAAAGAAAAATTGAGCATATAATACAATGTTTCATTGGAACAATAACTGAAAATTGTTGTTTCAACAAAGTCGTTGCTTGCATCCACAATGAATCTTTTGAAATCGGTGCATGCTTCTGAATTGATATTTTGAACTTTTGTATGTAGGGACAGTTTGTAGTTCGTTTTATGCTTAAAATATATTTGTAGGACTGTTGAAGTTTTGCGTTATCTGGATGGTTTTCCACTATCATGCCCTGTACTGATGTGGGGATTGAAAAGAGATCCAATGTGGCTTGACATTTGGTTTCTTAATGTTGTTGGCTGATAGATGACCCCTGTGTGTATCTGTAAAGATTTTTCCTTGAGTATGCATTATTAACTGTATTGTTATATACAGTTTTACACATGTTAAGGAAGAATTGCAATTGATTATTGAAGTTCAATTTTACTTAGTGTTGCTCCTTCATTTTGATATTGTCATCTGAATGGACTTCCTTCTCATACGTGCAGGGACAACTTACAGCTGTTGAGGCAACGCTATTATTATGCTACATGGAAGGCTGATGGAACACGATATATGATGTTAATAACTATGGATGGATGTTACTTGGTTGATAGAAATTTTAATTTTAGAAGGGTCCAAATGAGGTTTCCCTGTAAACACACAAATGAGGTATGGATGCACTTACTTTTAGGAAGGCTGATGATATGGGGAAGATTACATGTCGAGCATCCTTCACAAGTTAGAGTGACCTTTTTTTTGTATTTTTTGGCTTGTAAGGGTTTAGCTGAGAAGACCCACCACTACACATTACTGGATGGTGAGATGATAATTGATACCGTGCCTGATTCACAGAAGCAGGAGAGAAGATACCTCATTTATGATATGATGGCAATCAACCACGTTCCTATCATAGAGGTTAGTTTGCCCTTTTTCTGTGCCTTTTCTTCTGGGCTATCTACATCATTAACTTTTGTTGGATAAACTTCAGAATTTAAGATCTTGCTCTTATATTAATAACCACATGGTATATGCTATATGGTTGTGCAGTTCACTGCTCAACTTTATATATGTGTGTGTGTGTGTGTGTGTGTATTTTTATTTCTTTATTTGGAAAAGCACCACTCAACAGTATTTTGAGATCATTTGTCAGACTTTGGCCTGATTGTTGTGCCACTTACGTTTGCTTTTTCTGGAACTATTATCAAATTTGGTTACAATTTTTTTTTTCCTGATCTTTTCTGCAATATTAAGCTACCCATTTTATGGATCTAATATTCTAGAGTTGTTGCAGCGGCCTTTTTACGAACGGTGGAAGATGCTTGAGAAAGAAGTCATTGAACCTCGGAATCATGAGCGCCACAATATTTACCAAAGTAGGAATCCCTACTATAGATATGACTTAGAACCATTCAGGGTATGTATAAATGATTCGGGGTTCTGATCTTGAACTTCATTCCACTGTTTGCTTTTCTGCCGGGATTAATTCTCTCAGTATGTTTATCAGGTGAGGAGGAAGGATTTTTGGTTGCTATCCACAGTAACCAAACTTTTGAAGGAATTTATTCCAAGGCTTTCACATGATGCAGATGGTCTTATCTTTCAGGTGGTTGAGGATCATAAACTGTGAGATCAAAATAAGTGAACAATGAATCCTAAATGAAAATATATGAAGTAGTATCCACAGCTCCTTAATGGGACTCAGAAGGAAAATATATTATGATACTACTTAATATATTTTGATTTAGGATTCTTTGTTTACTTATTTTTCAAAACACACACACACACACACACACACACTCACTCCTACTCTAACCCGCCCCCTCTGTTTTTCTTGACTATATCATTGACTTATTTGTATGTCGTACCCTGCTAATATGGACTATGTAGCAATCACTGTGCTTGATGATTAAGCTGACATTTAACCCTTTTAAATGGTTGCAAACAATTAATTATTTATAATTGTGATATGCTAGGGTTGGGATGATCCATATGTTCCCCGTACACATGAAGGACTTCTAAAGTGGAAATATCCTGAAATGAACTCGGTTGATTTTCTATTTGAGGTTGTGCTATATTCTTTATCGAGTTATTTTCTGATACATAAAAAACTTTATTGTGTTATTTAAGCTATTGCTTCGCGTATCTCTCTCTTTTCCTTTTGGTATTTACCTTAGATTTGTTCTGTGCTTGTTTTCTTATATGAAGCTACTTGTGTGGACAGGTAGGCGATGATGATCGGCAACATCTTTTTCTATATGAACGCGGAAAGAAGAAACAAATGGAAGGAAATAAAGTTGCATTTAAAGGTCGACATGAATTTCTATATCTTGTTTGGGGTTAATTGTGATTGTATAGCTGAAATTTTGCATTTAGGCTGTCTACCAACTTTAAAATAAGCACACATATTTTCTTTCTTTTTGTTTAGATCTATCATGGGGATACATGCATACACATGTGGATTGATCCCAAAAGACTGGCAGAATTACAGTCTTATTTGATTTATGTATAAAAAAATGATGGATGAGAACTTTTGTTGTTTTTATAGTTTTCCCTTTATTGCTTAAAGTGTTTTGGGAAACCTGTATAGAACAATTTAAAATCTTTGATGCTGTATTTGGGGCAGACACTATTCTTATTGGAAATGTTTAATTTTTATTACCCTTGTGACAGAATTCTGCTGTCATTTAGCATGTTTTGATGTTCCCTGCTAGTTTTATTTTATTTATGTCTGATATGATATGCTTTTATGGGCTGGGAGGGTTGCCTAGCAATTGCTAAAATTTCCAGTTGGCTCTCTTAAATTTGCGTCTTTATCAGTTCTTATTATTTTACTATTGGTAACATTGCCTTATTAAATTGGGACCTTTTGGTTACTGCATCATATCTTCAGCAATCTACTTAGCACTAGAATCTAGTATTAGGTTATGTTGGGTGTGATTTGGGCATGATCCTGTTGTGATTACTTTTCTAAATACTTTTTGTATTCTTGTGTAGCAGATGGTTCAGACCCCTCTTCTTATTCCGGAAAAATAATTGAGTGTTCTTGGGCTTCTGAAGCAAATGAATGGGTCTGTATGCGCATCAGGACCGACAAATCAACTCCGAATGATTTCAATACCTACAAGAAGGTCCTTATCCACATATTTTAATTTTACTTTTCCTGTTTGACCCCGGACATTGGGCTTATTGATTGCTGATTTTGGAAGCAGGTTATGCGAAGCATAAGGGATAATATCACGCAGGACATCTTGTTGAATGAGATCTATGAGATCATTCGTCTGCCTATGTATGCTGATAGGATAAGGAATGATAGCAAAGCAGCCCAGCAGCACGCAAATGCAGCACGACGGAGGTGACAGCGGGGCTGAGCAACACCGGCAGTTTCTTGTAAAGTTTGCTGATAATAGGCAAGCGTAGTAGCACTAAAGGCTGCCCTCGGACACCTTGTTGGCAAGTCGTTCAGAGTTGTAATTACTTGAGTTCGGCATAATTTGGGCATATCAGCTGATGATGAATCACAGAGATTGTGTAACTAGCTAAAGCGTAGCTATAATTTGTACTGAGTGCTGTGCTGGTGAGTTGTATGATCCAGTTTGGCACACCAGATAACCCCCCGGTATTATTGTCAAATTTATTTGGTTCTGATAGTTGTAGTCAGATGAAGAGAAGTAGGGTTAGTGTCAGCCGTGTATATTCAGATGATATTATTAAGTTGTTTAAAAAGGTAGGCATTTTTTACAATCCAAGTTTTGCCTTTTCCCTTCAATGTGAATATAACTTCGGGACCGTAAATGACTCTCCAAGCTCCTCCTAATCCTTGTTTTAGTTTTTCGTCTTTCTTTCTATATTTTATTTGTTTAAGATAGAAATGGGATTTTGGATTTTTACCACGCACCTTGATGTTATTCTTATGATTGAGATGATCCATTTCCTGTTTGATGCTGTCGTTGTGGTGTTATAGTAAATGAATATTGAGCTCAAAACTCATCTTTGATGGTTGCATGAATGACAATCAAAGAGGCTGTCTCATGAGCTAATTGCCAACTGTTCTGTCAAGTATTTGCTTTTTGTAAGGATTGATCAAGGTGGATGAGTTTTGCTAATGTTGTTTGACAATCAAGGCTTCCCCGCTCTAAAGATGTGTGTAAAGCTATATGAATTTTGCTAGAGCTAGCGTTAGCGACCCAAGTGTTTTTGGATTTGATTGGATCACCCATACGCATTTTTAGGTTTGATCTGATCATTAATGTATTGTGACATCAGTGGTTAGTATGATAACAATATACGCGCGTTTTTGGAGTTAATCGGAATGCATCAATGGTTAGAATCTCAAGCTTAATTTCACCAATATATTTCATTTCTGGCTGTTCTACAAGTTTAAGGTGTAAGTTTAGTTTCATAATCATAAAGAAAAAATAAAATAAATAAGAACGAGAGTATTTTTATTATTTTGGAAGTAATGAAAGAATAAATGGTTTTGTAACCGAAGAAAAAGAAGGAATTATTTTGCCCTCACCTCCTCCCAGTCCTCTATGAGGCAGAGCAGACAGCACACGGTTACTCTCCAAAGGTCACGATTAACTGTCTTACTTCTTTAGACGTCATTTCGCGCCGGAGATAACAACCCATTGGCTCCACTCACTGGTCGCCGGACCTCTGCTTATAAACTCCTCGCTTTTCTTCCCTCTCGCGCGTAAATGTAATTTAGTCAAACCCAAGGGGCATTTACAATTATAGTCCTCGATTGTTGACTCTCTGCGCTCCCATGTCCTAAATTCTCTCTGCCTCACTCGCTTCTTCACATCTCTGGGACATTGCTCAGAACCCTAGTTAGGAGCTAGGGTTTATCTTCTTCCCAATTTCATTTCCGATCAGATTGATTCAAACGAGCACGTTCATATGAAATCCACCGCGGTTAGGGCTTTCCTGATCTGTCTAATTCTCTGCGCCGGCTCGGGCTTCGTTCATGGCGAGGAGCCGGCAGAAAATAAGTTCAGGGAACGTGAGGCCAGCGACGATTCCCTTGGCTATCCAAACATGTATGTTCATTTCTTCTTCAACTGTCGCAATTGCCTTTAATTCGCATATAATCACTAGGATTTCTGTTGATTATTAGGTTAATTGTATGGAATTTTTTGCATTTTGACTAATGCGTTTCTATTATTGGTTCTGTATTTTGTTAGAGATGAGGATGCATTGTTGAATACGCAGTGCCCTGCGAAATTGGAGCTAAGATGGCAAACTGAAGTTAGTTCTAGCATATATGCCACGCCCTTGATCGCCGATATTAATAGGTACAAAAAGGAAAGTGTTTTGTTTTGAAACTTTGGGCATTTACTTGTGCATTTTGAGATCACCAAGGGGACTTATTATGGTTGGCGTTTGAGTTAAATGTGTCTAGAATTTATTTGTGTGTTCTTTTTGTTTTTGGCGTTCGTTTTCTTCCTCCCAGTGATGGAAAGCTTGAGATTGTGGTTCCTTCTTTTGTTCACTATCTTGAAGTTCTAGAAGGTTCTGACGGAGACAAACATCCTGGTATGGCAATTTCGTTTATCTTTTTTGGGTAAAGCTGTCTTAAAGGTTGGTGAAGTGATTTTTCTGAGTACCTGCTTAATTCTTTATCAGGTTGGCCTGCTTTTCATCAGTCAACCGTACACGCCAGTCCTCTCCTTTATGATATTGACAAGGATGGTGTGAGAGAAATAACTTTGGCAACCTACAATGGTGAAGTTCTATTTTTCAGGTAATTTGATTATATTTATATTTTGCATGAGTGATGTTATTAGTTATATTTCTTTTTCTTTTTTCTTGTCCGTGCAATAATATATCAGCCTGCACAAGCTCGTAAATGTTTTTGTGTATTTTTTTCTCTTAGGGTCTCAGGCTACATGATGGTAGATAAACTTGTAGTACCTCGTAGGAAAGTTAAAAAGAACTGGTATGGGGGTTTGCATCCAGATCCCGTGGATCGTACTCATCCAGATGTTCAGGATGATTCTCTTGTCATGGAGGCTATGAAATCAACTCTTCGTAAGTTATTTACATATTGCAGTAGTTCTTTTATTAATATAAATTCTTTAACGACGGCTATGGTTTTTTGAGGGTGCCCGTAACATCTGTGGACCTTTAGGAAGAGAGTGCTGAGCCACCTGAAACAGTTTCTGACTTTATATGACTGTGAAAGTATGCCTTTTAAGAGGAACTAATCTTGTCTTCAATTGATGGTTATCCTTGTAGAAACAGATGGAGGTACACCCAAATCAAACAACTCTGCTACTCTTTCAACAGAAAGCCATCCTGATTTAAACAGTTCAAGTACTGTTTCAAAAGAAAGCCATCCTGATTTAAACACTTCAAGTACTATTTCAAAAGAAAGCAACCTTAGCATGGTGAATGCATCAAATCCAGAGAATAAAACGGAAACAAATTCAAGTCATGTAGAAACAGTTATCAAGTTGCCTACAAGCACAGACAATTATTCTGTGAAAAATGTGTCAGAGGAGACTGTTAATGCAGTGAATGCAACTAGTTCTGGGAGACGACTTTTGGAAGACAAAAACTTGAGCGAATCACTGGAGGTTGGTTCTGAATCCAAAAATAATAGTAAGGAGGATGTTCCTATTGCAACTGTAGAAAATGATGGACGTCTGGAAGGAGATGCCGATTCATCTTTTGATTTATTCCGTAACAGTGATGAACTGGCCGATGAGTATAGTTATGACTATGATGATTATGTTGATGAATCAATGTGGGGAGATGAAGAGTGGACTGAAGAGCAACATGAGAAGCTGGAGGATTATGTCAATGTTGATGCCCACATTCTCTGCACTCCTGTGAGTTTTCACTTTAACGTTTCTTCATTTCACATGCATGCACACACTGCACAGGCATCAAGTATGTATGTAAGCATGAATGTTAGTTATGAATGGATTTTATTGCCAGATGCAAGTTAAATTGGTTGATGGGGATATGTTTCTTATTTTCATCAGGTCATAGCGGACATTGATAATGATGGAGTATCAGAAATGGTTGTTGCTGTATCTTACTTCTTTGATCATGAGTGAGTTCTGTTCCTTAGTGTCAAAACTCTTCTTTCTTTACAGTTGGAATCATATATTAATGATGAATGGTAACTTGTCTAACATTAAACTGAAAAAAATGGTTGTTTGTTTCTGTGGAAGTCAATCCCATTACCTGTAACACTTCTATTCCCATTTAAAGAGTCTACCTCCTGATGCTAGAGGATTTGTGCAGTGTAGGCTCTGGAAAAGCAAGTCTTTTCTGTACATGATGTACATTAGAAAATTTATCAAAATAAGCATATATTTTAATTAATGGTCTGAAAGTAATCTGCCGCCTTGTAAATTGGCAGGTATTATGACAACCCAGAGCGTATGAAGGAATTAGGTGACATTGATATTGGAAAGTATGTAGCTGGTTCCATTGTTGTATTCAATCTTGACACAAAGCAAGTAAAGTGGACTGCTGAACTAGATCTGAGTACAGAGACTGGGCAGTTCCGTGCTCATATATATTCTTCTCCAACTGTTGTGGATTTGGATGGTGATGGGAATCTGGACATTCTAGTCGGGACTTCCTTTGGCTTGTTTTATGCCTTGGATCATCATGGTGACCTAACTTTTCTTATCCTCATTCCTGACTTTGCTGACATATTTAGCTCAAAATGCATGAGTTGCTATAAATTCTGCTCCAGTTATATAAGATGCTGGATTATCTTTTTGTTACATACAGATATTTTTTTTTTCAGTGATGTGGTAACTAAATTGTTTCTCTTGTTCAGGCAAGGTAAGGGAAAAATTTCCTCTTGAAATGGCTGAAATTCAAGGAGCTGTTGTTGCTGCTGATATCAATGATGATGGAAAAATTGAACTAGTGACTACTGATACTCATGGAAATGTTGCTGCATGGACTCCACAAGGAGTAGAGATTTGGGAAACGCATCTTAAGAGTCTAGTTCCCCAGGTACATTGCAGTTTTCATTTTATATTAAGTTGTGTGGGAATGGGAACAGCATGCCATATTTGGGGGACCAGATCTTTTGCACTATAATTGATCAATTGTTTTCTGATTGTTTTTCCTGCTCTGGACCCGGTGATGTTAATTTACCATCTTGTTAGATAGCTTATCCGTTGTAAACTTGTGTGCACAAATTTGTGATTCTTTTTTAATCAAGAACTGTGAGCATCTTGGTTCTACGTATTAATGCTATCAATATTTCAACCTGTGTGATTTCATTTACATTAACACTTGGATTATTCATTTCTGGGCACCATCAAAGTAAATCTTATTATATTTCACAGTGGTGCAATCTGATGCATAGTTGTTGTGTTCCTCAGGGTCCCACTATTGGTGATGTTGATGGGGATGGCCATACTGATGTTGTGGTTCCAACCCTGTCAGGGAACATATATGTTCTCAGTGGCAAAGATGGGTCAATTGTTCGTCCATATCCATATAGAACTCATGGGAGAGTTATGAATCAAGTTCTTCTAGTTGATTTAAGTAAAAAAGGAGAGAAGAAGAAGGGACTCACCCTTGTTACAACTTCATTTGATGGATACTTATACATAATTGATGGACCAACATCATGCACAGATGTTGTCGATATTGGTGAAACTTCGTAAGTTTTTTTTGTAAATCTTTCAATGTTCGATTAGTTCTCCCCATTTCAATGGTTTACCTGAAACATTAATCTCCGCATGACAGATATAGCATGGTCTTGGCAGACAATGTTGATGGTGGAGACGATCTCGATCTTATTGTTTCAACCATGAATGGCAATGTCTTTTGCTTCTCGACTCCCGCTTCACATCATCCCCTCAAGGCAGGATAGAACTGAAGCTGAATCTGTGGATAATTTCTTCTGTTGTATTCAGTTTTATTTTTCATATCTTAATTTGTTTTAATTATCTTTACCATGTTGTCCTTTCTCAGGCATGGAGATTACCTAATCAAGGACGAAATCATGTTGCAAATAGGTACAACCGTGAAGGTGTCTTTGTTTCACATTCATCAAGAGCCTTCCGTGATGAAGAGGGCAAGAACTTCTGGGTGGAGATTGAGATTATAGATGGCTATAGATACCCATCTGGGTCGCAAGTACCATATAATGTCACGGTAAGTGGCTCCATGCCACCATATATTGTTCAACACACACTCTCTCTCTCTCTCTCTCTCTCTCTCTCTCTCTCAAAATAAGTTTTTGTTTCTTTCAAACTATGTAGACAACCTTGTTAGTGCCCGGTAACTACCAAGGAGAGAGACGGATAGTGGTAAACCAGATCTTCAGTCGTCCTGGAAAATACCGTATAAAGCTTCCAACAGTTGGTGTAAGGACAACAGGGACTGTTATGGTGGAGATGGTTGACAAGAACGGACTCTACTTTTCTGATGATTTCTCCCTCACATTCCATATGTATTACTACAGACTGTTGAAGTGGCTGCTCGTCCTACCGATGATTGGAATGTTCGGCGTGCTTGTAATCCTTCGTCCTCAGGAAGCTGTGCCTTTGCCATCATTTTCGCGGAACACTGACTAAATGTTGGACCTTTATCAATACAAGACACAAGCCAAGCTTCACGGAACATGATATACATTATCACCTGAGCAATCGCAGAAACCATGGCCGCACTCGAGTGAATACTTTTTTAATGGCCAAGCTCAGATTGATCTTGGTTGGCCCAAAATGTATGTGGCCCAAAAAGACTCAGTTTTGACTTGAGCAACACATGTCGGAACTTGGTAACATAGTCGAATATGAGTTATGGACAAGAAGTTTTTGACTACCAAATTGAAGTTTTACGTTCGTAATTGTTCAGAGGATAATATAATGCAAAGCTATTGGATATTTATTTACAAAAACATCTCTCGCAAATCTCTTATAGTCGATTGATTCCAGTGGCATCCAAAGAGTAAGAAAGTAATTTGATTTCAACCATTTATTTGCTCAGTTAGGCTATCAGTCTGTTTCTATTTGCTCAATGAAATTCCAAGTTTCATATTCGATCTGTAACCGATCTCCTAGGACAAATATGAACCTAACTGATGCCCAAAAAAAAAAAAGGAGCTATCGCAGATTGAGGCCAACATAAACAAACCCAAATAGCAATTCTGAATATCCCTTGTCTATATTTTGCACTCAATATAAGAAACATGTTCAAAATTACATAGTAAATCAGAAAATACAGCCACCAAACTTATAGATCAGTAAGTAACAGTTCAGTGCAGAACTGAGAAGATACCAGTTTAGATTTAGAATCCCTGCAAGACAGGCCTCTTCCCCAGCCGCTTGATCTCTTTGTCCATATTACCAGTAAGCATCAAAGCGAACATCTTGAAATCGCAAATGAGAGACCAAAATGGATGCCCAAACGTAGCAGGAACATTCCCTTCCACGAAAAAATGGCTGTACCATGCACATCCATACCCAGCCAAAGGCACAAGAAACAAAAGCCACCAATTAAACAGCAGCGAGCAGAGGAAGAAGAAGATAGAAACAAGGGTCCCCACAAAATGCCAACGCCTTGTCGATGGCTTCGAGTGCTGGTTCATGTAGAAGGCCCAGAACTCCTCCAAGCTCCTGAAATTCATATCTTCAAGTGAATTAAAGACCAACCCAATTCAGCAAAACCTTGTTGAATGAAAACCCAAGTAGCAGATAATCAAAATTTTGGATTTAGCAAAACCCAAGTAGAAAAGCTGCTATCTTTATTCGGACAATCTTCAAGAATATAATTTCGAGTCTTATCAGGTTCAGACAGGACGATGATGATACCGAGATGCAGAGCAAGAAAATCTTCAGGATGATACGAATAAAAAAAAAATCTGGAATTTTGATCGATATTTTGTGGTGGACCGTGAAGGTGTTTGTATAAGAATTGTACAGAGCAGCAAGAAAAATCTCATAAAAGGGTGAATACTTTCTCTCGTCGGTCATCAGTTTGTGTGGTAAATTAATAAAAAAATAGTAGGTTTAGGGTCTCGTCCACGTCACCCACTTTGGACTTACCATCGTATTTTTGTTTTGCCTTTTTCTTGGATTTAACAACATATTATTATATAATAAGTTCTTGATTTAGCAGGTAGCTAAGATAAAAGATAATTGAAGAGTTTTTAATATTTTATTATCTTTGGATTAATCTATTTAATCCAAATTACATGAACATGAGGCATGACTGCGTCATCCAAGTGCAAATCACACTCTTGTTTTATTGGCCAATTTTTTTTAATTTTTGGATGAATTTGGCCATTGGAGGAAAATACAAAAAAGAATAAAAGAATAAAAACTAAACTTCACTGACAAAATTATTGGCTAGCCGTTATGAACCACGTCACCGCCACCATGTTTATGATTTTTTCAGGGAAACAAATTTAATCATTTGCACCGACACATATTGAGTGTAATGATTGTCATTGCATCGTATTAATTATTTTACGGATCATTTCTCTAATATAAGTTGAACCTAAATATGTATGTAAACTTCATTTGTATTAAAAATGTCATCAATAATAAAATCATTAGATATGGTATAAATAACCACACTTATGCACTGCGTGTGATTTTCTATAATTAAGAGTTACCAATATGAAATTATACTCTTCTACATCTGCTAGTCATGGGCTAAGCTGCACATTGGATAAAAGAGACAATTTTCAACATGATGGGAAAATGGACCAATATAAAATAAAGCCAAGACTATCTTCTAAAATGAATAATTTATTTGCTTCTTAGAACATAATCTAAAATATGCAACAGAAGAGCAAGGAATGCCTTGCAGAATCTTGAAACATGAGTGTTCAACTCTACTTGCTCAAATCTCTCTCAGCTCTAACATTGCCTAAAAAATGAACCAAAATTTCGAACATCCAAATTGATGTTATGTTCATCGTTTCCTTGCCTATGCCATCTAAGATCTCCACATTGATGTTTATGTTCATCTTTTCCATGCCTATATCATCTAAGATTTCCTAAAAAAATTTAAGCGTATATATTACTGATGCAAATTGTTGGACATTTCAGTCTAGAAGACACGCTCTCCAGTAGCAAATAGGTTCCAAAAGATTGCTGTCGCGAAATAGAGCGCCGCAGTGACAGTTAGGAATGCCTGAAATGATCCTAACCATTGTACAAAATAACCAGTTCCTATTGTGCTGACTATGGCTGCAAATGTCCCTGCTGAATTTGAAATCCCTGTTGATATATAATGCCATTGAATCATTGTAGTTAGCTAACTATACTAAGAAAGAAGTAAATAGAATCTGAACTTGCCCTCTGTGGCAAGGAACTGGGGAAGAATGTACCGTGGAGAAATCCAGCGTATTGAGGGGCGATATCCTGATCAAATAAACCACAGAAGCTAGATCAGATTGAAAATTCAGTGTCCACCGTTTAATGGCTATGGTTGAATTGAATTAATTAGGGAATTAACTATTAGCTGCATTAGTTTGACTGTTCTGTTCTGTCATATGCTTAGATGAATGGAACTTACTTGTATATTAAGGAGAAAGCCTGCTTGGCTGAAAGAGCTGAAGCACAAGGCTGCTGTGAGGAGTACCGCTGCATCCGTGGGTGTGTTCGCATAGTTTAGGCAGAGCAATGACACTCCAGGTCCAATGAAACCAATTGACTGTCATGCACAAATATTTCTCAGCATTTGATACACAAGACTACCATATTTAAGGATCTGTTAAGTACAACTGGATTTAACTTGGATTTTATTTTATTCAAGTTAGACTTTCACAAGAAAATTCAGTTAAATAGGAGAAAAAGAAATAGGCCCTCCTGTCATGTGATGTATAATGTTTTGCTTTCTTTATCCACTGATATCCCCTGTTTGAGGCCAACTTTGTTGTTTTATATTGTGCTGTAACCAATAATGTATATGAACTTATCATACTATTCTGAATAGCAGGCTTCGAATTATCTACGAGCTCTAAAAACAGATGGAAATTCAAGAGCTACCTGCATGATCTTTCGAACTGAAGTCAAAGAGTAGCCTGCCTTGATTAATGAATCTGATGCTGCACCAGCAATGTAGCTGGAAACTGCCATTGTTCCCCATGGAACAGCACTAAACCATGCTGCTTGCTTCAAGTTTACACCAAATACCTATAAAAAAGATTGTAAAAGGATAGTGATCTAGCATTTCATTTATAATTAGTAACATTATACACCAGTAACATGATAAATTTGCTAATGATCAAAGATCAAGGAAAAATGAACTTACAGTCTTAAAATAAACAGGCATCCACGAGAGTAGAACAAAGTATCCCTGTAAGGTAGGCCATGCTTAAGAATCAATTACTCAGCAGAAAACAAAACTAATATTCCTACCCCATTACTAATAAGAAAAACTCACCCAATTGTTAGTTATATTGGCCAAAATAATGGTCCATGTTGGTAATTTTGATAAGAGGAGCCTCAGAGGTGGGAGCTTGCCACTGTTTACTGGAGAATCAGATTTTCCAGCTTGGATCAATCGGAGCTCTGATTTGCTGATGCAATAACTCTCTCCTGGATCATTTGTGACTGTATATGCCCAGATTGTCAGCCAGAGAAGTCCAATGGAAGAGAAGAGAATAAAGGGGCCAGAAATTCCAATTGATGATAACATAACTGGAGTTAGCAGTAAGCCTATGACATTGCCAATGTGAAAACCAGCCATAGAGATTCCAACTGCACTTGCTCTTTCTTGGGTTGGAAACCACCTGCTCAAATTACATATAAACAGATTTACTTCCGTAGTGTTAACTAATTCTCATATCGATTTGGTGACTCGAGCATTATCGTAATTAAAAATTAAAGGTCTAATTAATGATTAGCAGCAAGGATTAAGGAGTCATTAATTACCTGGACAAGAGGGTGCTCATGGATGGCAAGGCCACACCTTCAGCCAGTCCAAAGAAGGCACGAACGGCCAAGAGGCTGGTTGTGGAATGGTTGGCAGCCCATGGGGTGAGGAGAGTAGCCAGAGACCACATGGCCACACCCCATGCCATCACTCTCTTTCCTCCATACTTGTCCACCAAGGCTCCTCCAATCACTGATGAGAATATGTATCCCCATAGAAAAGATGACTGCCACGAAAAATTAAAATGTTAAGAAACGATTGATGGGTCCCACAAGAAGTGCAGACCAAGCTCCACTACAATCCGTACAGTTCAATCATCTTTGCTAGCAAACAACATACATTAACCTTTAATCTCACGCGATGTGCTTATAACTCAAGTGATTATTAATAATGTTTTAGTTCGAAATTTTGAAATTATGTGTTCGAATCTCTCCTTCTTTATATCATGTTTTGGGAAAAAAGAAAAAATCTATGCGGCCATTCTGTGGGCTCCAACAGAATTGTTCACTGTGGGCATTTTTATTTTAAACGGATTGGATGGGTTGTCCATTTTTCTCAACCACAACTACACAATATTTCTCTCATTATTATTGTTTCTGGACAATCTTGTTCCCTTGTTTACCTATACAAGCACAACACGCAAAGAAAACTAACCTCTATTGACCCCCCAAAAAAAAATATTATTAAAAATTCCATACATAAGTACGGATTTTGTCGTCAATTTCAATGTTAACACACAACCAAACGAGCAAAAATGACAACAGCAAAAAAATAAAATAAAGAAGAAGACAGAGACAGAGTGGTTTAAGTTAAGTTTAAGAATACCTGAACGACGCCCAAGAAAGAACTGGTCCAGCCATTTTTAGCTGCGAGTGGAACAATAGCCACAGACATGACGACTCTATCGGCATTACACAAGCACATCACACACGCCAACAAAGCCACCACCTTGAACCTCTCTGGCACACTGATTGCTTTCTTAGCAGCAGCAGCCTCTCCTGATCCTCCTCCTCTGTTTCCCATCAACATTCCTCTCTCTATGCCCTCGGCCGTACACGTCACCACCCATGGCTTCCCCCTCTGAAACCCCTCTGTTTTCCTTCTTCTTCCTCTGTTTCCCAATCCGAAACCTGCAGAAGAAGCAATCCCCGTCTCGCATTTTGCTTGGACTCTGCCTCTGGGCTTAAACCCCAACTGGGTTTTCTCTGTATTGATCAGAGTTGATTGGGTTTTGAATAAACGAGCAGGGTATGAAATATGCAGCTGCGATGTAGTGGTGGTAGATACAGCCGCCATGAGAGGCAGAGAGAGATCAATAAAGAGAGAATATATAAACTAGAAACCACCCATCAACAAAATGGGCATGTTAATGTACAGAATTTCAAATGCAGACTGACAGGCATATGGTCAGATATATATAATATACAATATAGTTATTTGTGTATTATATTATTTTAATGGTGTCTGGTGTGGGAATGGAAGGAAAGAATGAAAAATAGAAAAAAAGTAGGTGCAGGAAAATGTTGTTTTGTGTTGTGGGGGTTGGTGAGGAGAATGGGAAATAGCCCGGGGAATTGCTCGTCGAAGGGCAATGTCGTCAATATAAAAATACGGCTGACTTGTCATTCGTCAGAGTGTTCTAGGCATCTAAAGACTCCTACGTGGCAACACGTATTGCTCTGCTGCAGCCTTGGTTCGGTGGACAACCAAGAGCTTTGTGGCTTTGGCACCTTTAGGTATCATACATGGAAAATTTTACATTCCTTACATAACAAACCCTACTTATGAACACTAAGTGAAGAAATCACTTCGTTACGATTCACTTCATAATGTAGTTTAATGTCCTCAAAGTTATATTCGAGTAGGACCAATGCGCCAATTAATAAAGAGTTGGTGGATCATTTAAATGAATAATTTAGTTGAAGGATCAAAATGCAACTCAAGTATAAGTTTGAGGACCATTTAAGTAAATAAGCCTTTAAAATTTCATTAAGAATCATTTTTGCAAAAGATCAACACAATTGAAACTTGTTTGACCATTTAATTATCATCATCAACATTTGTATTTAGGTACTGTATAGGTAAAGAAAATACCTCTATGAGAAAACCCTAAGGAAAGAAACCCTGGCCGCGCGCCTCTTTGGGGGTTGGCGGCTTTCCTCCTTTCCCCTCTCATCTCCTCTCCTTCCCTCCCTTTTCTTCTTTATTATTCTTTGTTATTTTGTTTTGTGGTGTGGAAGCAGCCGCTATGAAATGATGTCGTCGCCGTGACAGTCGTCGTCTTTTAGCCCATGTACACAAGGATTTGGCTTCAGTTGTCAACCTTCGACATGAGTTTAGAGCGACAATGAGAGGAAGATGTCAGGTTACATTTCAGGTTTTGCTAGTACAACACTATGGTTTAACAGTATGGCGCTATGGCTATCTTTGGGTTGCCCAGAATATGTGGAGTGGTGGTACTGCTTCTTAGTTTTTTTTATCTAATAATTTTCAAGAATTGTTTAACCTTTCGATACGGATATGTTGTTTCTGCTGTTGCGCAACAGATTGGTTTTGTAAATTTAAGTAGGGATGCTTTCGGTTGTTGAATCAGGGATTTTAATCACTTTGTGGGTTGTGTGTGATTCTCTCCATATCAATTCAATGTGTTGTTGCATTTGGTCACTAGACAAGACGTATTAATATTTTGCACCATAGTGACTTTGTACTTGTATATGTTCCTCTTATCAATAAAATACTATTGCCCTTTATTTTAATTTTTTAAATATCATCATCAACATTTTGTTAATTTATCTGTAATATCTTGTTCCTCTCTTTATTGTGTTATAATTAGATGATTTAATTATTTCAGATTTTATTGATTTATTTATTTATTTATAAAGTTGATCATTGAATGATGTTCTAAAAATGAATTGTTCATTTCATTGACTCGCATTGATGGTGGTTCGACCCGCATACGAATCATTTTTTATGAATAGTCAAATGTGTTTTATTTAGGACCACCACCACCACCTATCTAACATTCAAGGCCATGTGCATCTCATCTGTATTTTTGTTGTTGTTGGAATGTCATGTGTATTTTTAAAAGTTCTTCTTCTACATGTCAAGGCCTCACATTTTGGTGTTGGATTGGATGAACCCACAAACCATTTGGATATGCAGAGCATTGATGCATTGGCGGATGCACTTGAAAAGTTCAAAGGAAATTTGGGTTGTGGAAAATGGTGATGTGTGTGATTTTGATGTTAGTTTTGAACAGCACAAGGAGAAGCCTAAACCAAGGAAGAAAAATCAAAGCTGTGTTTGTTTTGTTGAATGCATAGAAACGGAAGTAGGAGATTTTGACCAGATTTGAGTGCTCAGTCATTACCCTGTTTCCTCTGTTTCTGATTCCATTCTACTTCCTACTACTACCAATTGCCAATTCAATATCAATTATATGAGATTAAAAGGAAGCGAGGTATATTCGATGAGACCAAATTATTTGAAATTACCAATTGCGAATTCAATATCAAGTGTAACAACAACAACAACAACAACAACAAAACAATATCAGCAATTTTCTTAATTATATGCTCATGGAAAGAAAGAGTTTAAAAGAAAATTTATGGAAAATTAAAGGTTTTATTTATTTATTATATAAATGTGTGCGGAAATAACTTTCTGTATTTTTTTGATGAGGAATAATCAAAATCTCTTAACATAACCATACTTAAAAAAAATGTTACAAACAAACCGATATAATAAAACAAGGGTAAAAATAGTATATTAAAATAGGTAACAAACCGATATATATATATATATATATATAATCAGTCCCCTTCTAATGAGGGATCATTTAAGGGACACTCTTTAGAATTTTTTACGATTTTTTTTTTCAATGATCCAAACCATCTATTTTTTAAGTCTACATTCATAGATCATTCTTTCAAAAAATTAGACAAAGCGAAAACCGTTTTTGACATCCAATTGTATCATACAAAATTAATGAATACGGTGATTCAAGAAAGTACTAAAATTTCAATAACACAATTGAGTGGTCAAACAATATTAGATTCAAGTGATTTTTTGTAGAGATGATCTTTGAATAATTATCTAAAATATAGAAGGTTTGGATTAGTGAAATACATGTGGATTGGACCCTACAAGAGTGTCCCTCAAATAAACTAATTTGAGAGATCCCTCAATAGAAGCTCTCTGTATATATGTATATGTGTGTGTGTGTGTGTATATTTAGTTAGCCATCCTCAACTTGTAGAAAAATTATGTTTCCAAGTAAATTAAAAGAGAAACATAGATAATCACAAAGTGGTGCGGTTGGTAAACTACTACCTCCAGCTGGCGAGCTACTTGGTGCCTCAATGGCAGGGATTCGAAATCCATTAGAAGCACTTTGTGGTCAGGCACAAGCCAAACCTCAAGCATGGATTAATCTCACTCTTTGAGTGTGGGAACACCTCGTGATATTTACCAAAAAGAGAAACATAGATAGAATACTAGGAAGCAATCTTTATTTAGTTATTTATTTATTAAGTATTGAATGAATGAATGAATCAATTAACAAAAACAAACAAGGAAAACCCTATGAAAAAGGATTGTACAAGAGTACCAAATAAAGTAAATTTTACACTACGACCAATTAGTGGTCTTTAATTAATTTATTTATTTTTGGGACCTTAAGCCATGTGACCATGTGATTTGGTGGAAAACTTACTTGATATTTATTTTTTTCTGCATTAAAAACTTACTTATTTTAAGCTATCCTATAATAATTTAAAGAAATAAAAATAAAGTCCATTGAATTATGGTGCACCTAATTACATACTAATACTCTCTCATTCCTAAGTGTAGTAGGATTTTGTGAAGGGTGGTTCTATTTAAACTCTCTAATCTGCTCCTCTTCCTCTTTGCTCTAGGGTTTTCTTTTTGCTCCTCTTAGTCTTTGCTCATATAAAAGGGCTAGTTAGAAAAGAAAAAAGAAAAACCCTTTCTAAGGATATATTAGGTTGGAAGAAAGAGAAAAAGATCCATGATGGCTACAAGACAAGAGGTATGTATTCCAACTTTCTTCTTGAATACTTTGAAACTTGAATAAGAAATTTAGAATGCAAATCTCAGTCCTCCTATCTATTTCTTTTCTAGTTAACCAAGTTTATAAAGCCTCAACATCAAGAAATTTTGGGGTTGAATATCTCAATCATTCATCACAATTAGGGATTAACCATATTATGCAACCCATTCTTCAAAACTAACAATAATTACAGAAAATTTTAGGGGAAAAGAAAGATCTCCATCTAATTAGTTAGAGGATTCTTTTAATCCATCCAAAAAAAACATAATTTTAACTTATGATTCTTTCATCTTATTTTAGAGATTTTTTTTTTCCCAAAGTGAGGAATGGGGAATGGGGTTTTCTCACACACACACACACATAGCCAAGGTGCTATGAGGGTTTGAACCTGAGACTACTGATCTGTAAGTCAAAACCCTGTTTCCACAGGGCTAAACCCATTGGCTCGTTTGGTACGAATGACTGTCTTGGCATGAACTATAATCAGGGGCTGTCTTGGATTGGTTTGTCCTGGCCTAAACTGGATAACAGTTGTCCTTCGTTTGGTGTATATTTGGACTAGGACTAGATTTAAATAAAAAAAAACATATTAAAGTGAATTTAATATTATTATTTTTTTACTTTTCTTCTCTCTCTGCATCTTCTTTTCTTCTTCCTCTCGAGACTTGCTTCTTCTTCTTCATCCTCTCTCCTTTGCCTCTTCTTCTCAATATATGTTTCTCTTTGTTTTTTTTTTTTTTGAAATTTTTTCTCGTTGCTTTTTTTTTTTCCAAAATTTTTCTCTGTTCCTTTTTCTTTTTTCCCGAAAATTTTCTCTTTGCTTCTTCTCAATATACTCTGTCTTCTACTTCTCCCTCTGCTTGCACAGTCATCATCGTCTCACAGTCACCATCGTTGCACAATCGTCGTGTCCATAGCCCATAGGTCAAGCTGCGAAGTCATTATCTCAAATCGGTGCTAGCCGAAACTGACAGGAACTGACTGCGATGTTGTATTGGGGGTCACTGCATGTGGCTATGACGGTGGGGGTTTGGATCGGTTGCAGGTACTTGGATGGTCGGTGGTTGTGAAAGACACTTGGGTGGTCGATCATTATTGCAAGGGCTTGGTTGTTGCAAACTCTTGGGTTGGGACTGGGTTGTCCCCCCTCTCCACTCGAGTGTCACTAAGAACATCTAAGGATGTGTTTTTGGTGGGGCCAGTATTAACAGTCCCACTTAAAACTAGTACCAAGTGAAAACAAACATGGGATAAAAATTTATCTTGTCCAATCCAATCTTAGAAGGTGTAACAAACGAGAGGGATTTAATTCTTGTGCTGTTTTCTATATCTCATACAGAATTCAATGAAACAAATCCCTTGTCAACCTTTTTTATGTTGATCTTGTATTTATGTTCAAAACGACATTGCTTCGACTTTTAAAAGTTAAAGCGTTTTAGATTTTGGGTGATTTTTTACAAGGATGATTATTAAACGAAGACTTTAGAGTAGATGTAAGTTATGAAATTTTTCAAAAATTCGGAGTGAGGGCTCTCTCTCTCTCTCCTTGATAGGATCAGTTGTGCTACCTCTATCTTCCCCCTCAAGAAAGTCAAATCTGAGCTCCTTACCCTACACTCAACCACAACCGAATTGGGAATCCCTGACCACTTCCCCAGTCATCAAACCACACTTCACCAATCCCACCCGCACGCGAGCTAATGATCTCTCTCACCCTGATCTCTCATTTACTTTCGTTCTCTCTATCTTTCTTTCATGGCCAATCGACTTGGGGTTGCTCGTCGTCTCTCCTTTACCAATCTCTTTCTCCTCTATTATTTCATTGTTTCTCTCATCTCTCCTATTTCCCTTCCCTCTGATCTGCGTACTGGCACGATCGCCAATCTCAAACCGACAATTGTAGAGACAGAGATAGGGGAAATAGAAAAGGAGAGGAAGAAAAGGAATAGGATGAGAATGGCAAACTGGACCTCGTCTTTCCCCACTCCACCCCATTATCATCCTTTTTTGGTGATTTAATTATCATCACAAATTTAGTGTTTACTATAAGAATAAAAATTCATTTAATCATTTGATTATCACCACAAAATTTTAGTGCTTATCGAAAGTTGGTTTTTATTTATATCTTCCAGTTTCTGTGGCATAAAAGTTACTTATCTGCCAACGGGGTCTAAGTCTTGACTTATAGACTAGAGGTCTCAAGTTCGAACTACCACGACGTCATAGTTGTGTGTGTGTGTGTGAGAGAGAGAGAAATCATCTTTTCCCTTTAATTTAGACTATCGTTTGCACTAACAAACAAGTTACTTATCTCTGCATATGTGGATTATGTCCTTTGATAAATGCAGCGAGCCCGCCCCTTTACACCTAAATTAAAATTTTATTTCTAGAGATGGCAATAAGGTGAAAAGGATGGGTACGTAATTCACATCCCCATCCCCGCCCCACCCTAATGCAAAAACACCATTAACAA
This sequence comes from Prunus persica, assembly GCF_000346465.2. Classification (NCBI taxonomy): domain Eukaryota; kingdom Viridiplantae; phylum Streptophyta; class Magnoliopsida; order Rosales; family Rosaceae; genus Prunus; species Prunus persica. The sequence continues at coordinate 25,689,735 of NC_034014.1, forward strand.
TAATAATCTAGAATGAGAAAAAAGATAAGTTAGAAACTATTATACTAAGTAACAGACAATACAAAATTTTGTTTTAGACTTACACTATGTTTTATTTAATTCAATATATAATATGTGGAATATATATTTTGGTAGGAGTTGTGAGACAAACCTAGAAGCCACTTAACAATATATTTATATAAAAAATTAATATAATCCTAGCTTGAGTGTAGGGATCTTTCAAATAAGCTTATTTGAGGGGCACCTTTGTAGGGCCAACCATGCATTGTATTTCAATTATCCGAACCGTTTAGTTTTTAGATAATCCCTCAAAGATCATCTCTGCAAAAAATCACTTGAATCTGAAACCATTTAACCACTCAATTATTGTTGTTATTATAGTATTTTCTTGAAGCTGCGTGTTTGTCTATTTTGTTAATCCCAATTAAATTTTTGCAATGTTGATCTATAATTGAAAACTTGAAAAATAAATGATTTGGATCATTAAAAAAACAACATATGGGTCTTTAAAGGATGTCCATCAATAAAAAGGAACTATATATATTTTATATAGATTGGGTTTGGGTGGGGATAGAATACCATTCCGTCAAAACACTATACGCGAAAATTTCTCCAAATCCATCTCCATACCCGATTTATATCTTCATACCCGACTCATTGGGATCGAAGCCCCACAAATACCCAAAATCCGTGGGGAAAATTATATTATTTCTTCTCTCCTCTCGTAGTCTACCAAAGACCAAAACAAAAGATTTCGACCCCTCCTCTCCTTCCTCTTATTTTTTTTACTGCTACAGCCCAAAAGAGATTTATAATTCAAATGCAAAATTAGCCTTCAACATCGCTACTTTCTTTCTTTTCCAATTTTATGTTTCTCGAGGGACCAGAGGTGCAAACCAGAATCCACGAGTTCCAGAGTTCGAACTCGTCCTACTCGGCCATCCCAAAGGTACCCTTTTTACACTCACACACAGACAAACCCACTCGCTTATTTTCGTGCACAGTTTCTTCAACTCCATTAATGGCGGTCGCGAACTGAAGCGACCAAGGTCAGCCCTCCATTTCTGAATCCGCCTTTGCTTTATGCTAACCCAATACTACTATAGATATTAGTAGCGAACCCAACCATTGAATATTAGTGTAATGCATTAAGTTAGATTATCTTGACGAAGATGCCGATGCCATCACACAAAGTTACCCACTTTAGGGTTTGGGTGTTGCTCTCGTTAGGAGATGGGTCCCTGAGGTTCGGTTTGTTTCGACGGAAAATGGGTTGGCTGAAGTATCCCGGGAAATGTTTTGTTTGTTTGGTTTTTGAAGTTTCCTGGGAAATTGAAAGATTTCAATCAGAGCTCCATTTTTGCACTGACGTATTTTCTATTTCCACTTAAAACTTTAACCTTTGGAATGTGTTTGTTTCTCGGAATATAGCTAAGGGATGGGTTTAGAATTCCCTAAGAACGCATTTCTGGCAAGTGCAAACTTCTGGGTTTTTAATTTGGCCAGAAAATTACAATGTGTTTGGTTTCATGTAAAAACTCAGAAAATAGATGGTTTCCAAACCCATCATTTAGAGGTGGGTTTCATAAACTTTTTGTTTGGTTTTAACTTGGTGACCTTGCCATTGGATTTATACTTTAAAAACAAAAATTCTTTTGGTGTCATTGATAAAAACATTTCTATTTTTAGCATTCCAAATACTGGAATGGGAACATTCGATGCCATTAATTCTAAAATCCATGTTCCAAAGAATGGTTTTTTTTTTTTTTTTCCTGAAATCTGCTTCCGCAAAACAGACACCATTGGATTTGAATGTGATGGTTGGGAAAGGCATTTCTTTTTATGGCCTATGGAAAAGTTTTTGTCATAAAATCTCTTTAGAACAACTGCTTTCAATTTATAATGATAGATGTTGAAATCTTTTGGCAAGATTGAACCACCATATAATGTGTAAGAATGAAGGAGATTGGCCATTTGAGGGAACTTAGACACGAGCATCGTACTTGGACCAAAGGTCTCAAACAGTATGAACATGAATGATAAGTGTGAAAGTGAAAGCTTCAAGGCTTAGATTGGCCATAGGAAAGTTTCAGTAGGTTTCCTCTTCTCATCTAGATAAAAGGGATATCTCATCTGAAAGGGGTAGTTTATTTAGGCTATAGTTGCCTAATTGGATGAGATCTCATGAGTTGAGAGCTGACTTTGTCAAATTTCTTGCAGAGTAAGGATGGTTTGTACAACCAAATTATGTTCATGTGGAACTTTAGAGGGTTAAGGAGGTCAGAGCAAGGACAGGACACTTGTCTTTTTCAAGGGTTCTTTCTGAGTTCTTGACCTCCTCATGGTTTTCATTCTCTACTAACATTGGACAGTATGCTATGTGTTTGAAGTGTTATAGAAGTGATTGAATTTGGCATAGATTTGTTTACTATCTTTTGCTACATTGAGTATAAGTTAGAAAGTGGCACCTGCTAAGGTGAGAAAATTTGATACAGGGTCTGAATAGGATTTGAAGGATAACTTTGCTAAAATGACGTTATTGAGAAGTCCTAGTGGTCGTGACAATCAAGAGAGTGCTAAGAAACCTTCTTTTCCCTTGGCGGACCAGCTGCAAAAACGGAAGTCACCTTTTGGCTTCTATACTGATTCTGATATGTTGGTGTGGTTGAAAGGGCTAGCATTAGACCCTTGTGACCAGAAAGCATCCCCAGATTCAGCTCAACAATTATGGAAGCAGAGTCTTAAAGTGCGGAAACTATTGCTTCTTGGTAATGTCGTTTGTCCTCGGGTATGTTCAAACTAAAACATTGTTTGTTTTCAATCATCTTGTTGCATTGTTTTCTTGCTGATAAATGTGGTGTTGTTCATTTGACTAAACCATATTAGTATGTTAAGATAATAAAACAATAGTTGGCCCACATCCTAACAGCTTAACTCTTGATGGTATACCAATAAACTTTTATGTGGTATCACAGAGTGAGAGATCCTGAATCCAGAACCTCCCAATCTGCATTCAATTGTACATGTTGGGCTTTCTAGTGCTGGAGAGAAGCCCAATGTAGTTGTATACGGAATTGCAATAGTGATAAGACTAGTTATCCTACTACATACCTGTATTCTACCAATTATAAGCTGACATATCCTATATTTCCTATGATCCTAGCCTAATTTATCCTGCATTTCAAGCATACATTACGAGCATTTCTTCACAGACCCAACTTAGAATCAACTGAGATCTTGTTCCATTGTCAGAAAAGCTATCCAACAGAACTTCATATGGTTGATAAGCTCTTCCACAATCATTACCGAAAAGAAAATATAAGAAAAAAGAGAGGGCTACTGCTTAATTTTGTCATGATACATAAGTGAAACATTTCAATTTCCGAAGCATTTAGCCCTGCTTAATTTTTCCATATTACTTTGTGATAATTTCTCTAAATGTGAGTTATTTTCTTTGTACTTTTAACGCAATTTCCAGTTCAGAAGTTTTTTTTTTCTAACATGAACTTTCATTCGTCACTCCCAATCTTATTGAAACTACTTTCCCTCCCCCCTCCCCTTTTTTTCTACAGAGAAAACGAAAACTTCATCAGTTCCTAAACAGTAGTAAGTTCGCAGGTGCTTCTGGATTGGCTACAGAGAAATCTGATGTTCATACTGTAAAGAAAATGGGCAGAGTGCATTCTGTCTCATGTGTAACCAATACAAATGCCAACAGTGAAATTTTCGAACCACTGCTTCTCTGTAACTCACGCAGTTCTGGAAGTTTGTTGACTTTTGAAGATGAAGATCAGCATAAGCCAGGCTATACAGATTTGGCCATTATGGATGTGGAAAATATTGGTCCATATTGCAAGGATAATTCTGCCTCTCCTTTGATTGATACAGATGAATCAAACAATGGTTTGAACACATTGAGTCCAAAAAACTTGAATTTCTGTGATGCAACCAATGTGAATCTTAATGATACAGCTGAAAGCTCAGACTCTTCGAGTTTAGACGAGAATAGTTCAGAACTTGAATGTGCATTGAGGTCATTGGTTTCCAGTGATGATTATCTTCCAAGATCTATTCCTGTGAGAGAGATCGATGGCTCAGCTCACCATTCGGATCCATTGAGGTCAAAGGAGCAAAATTCGAAAGTTCGAGAAGCAGTGAAAATAATGTTTTCAGATGGTGGTGTTCTGAGGGCTGTTGTTCCCATTGGTCCTGGTTTTCAGGTGGAAGTCCCAGAATGGACGGGTCCAGTGGATAGGAAGAATCTTTATGGTAGTGATGGTGATTCGAAAGTGTCAAGGTGGTTGGGCAAACGAACGTGGCCCATTAAAGGAAAAAGTGCAGGAGCCGCTGTGAAAGAACTTGGTAAAGGGAGATCCGACTCCTGTTCTTGCGTCTCTCCAGGATCTGTTGGTTGTGTCAAACACCACATTCATGAAGCAAGACTCTGTTTGCAATATGAAATTGGTCCTGCCTTTCGGAGTTGGAAGTTTGATGAAATGGGAGAATTTGTCTCAGCGTCATGGACTTCAAGTGAACAGCGGAGCTTTGAATCTCTTGTCAGAATGAATCCACTATCAAATGAAGCAAGTTTTTGGAGGACTGCCTTTAAGCGTTTCCCTTCCAAGTGCCGGAAGAGCATTTTGAATTACTACTATAATGTGTTCATCCCTAGACGTATGAGCATCCAGACTAGATCCTCTCTTGATGAAATTGACAGTGATGATGACCAGACAAAGGAAGAACAGCTAACTGGATGTAAATCTAGAAGGGTAGCTTAGATGTTCGAGGGACATGAAATTGACAATTAAGCAGCTTGAGGTTGTCAGTGGCCTGTGATATACTTGTCCCTTTAGGTTTAGCTCAATGGCACTTTTTCAAGACTGATCTTTTGCCCTATCACATGCCTAACCAGTGCTATTTTGGTTTGTACAGACATACAAAATCCAAAGCAATTTTGATACTCAGTTGCCTGTGCTTTGCCTTCGTACAAACTTGTTTCTTGTATGTTTCTGTATTCAATTTGTTTCATATCCGGTACAGAGTTGGAACCCAAATCCAGAGAGCCTACAGAAATTTCTTGCCAATGTGTTCAGTTTTTGTCATTCCAAGTTCATGCTCTAACTTCATTTGTTTAATTGATCGTATTAGATGGTTTTACAGTATGCTAATTTGTTTTTAGTCGTGTCGTGTTCGGGTTGATACACATCCTGTAAATCATCAATCAAGACCAAGACCTTTGATCACTGAATCAAGCGTCACAGTATCCCAGATTAAGAAAGATGAAAACAAACAAGAAAGCATCCTATTACAATACTATTGGCACAAATTATCAAAAAGATAAAATCTGACTTAGAAAGAAATAGAAGGCAGATGGACCAAAGAAGAGAAAATGGCAGAGTTCCTATTGACTTCATGAGTGCCATATCTTGTTTACATGTAAACTCCATAACATTCTTGTACAAGAATATGGGCAGACAAATGTTGGCAAACAAAATGCGAGTCTAAGAAAGGCAACAAATTCACAAACAAACCCCGAGGCTGAAGGTGCAGCAGTAGACAATGAGCCTACAACCGTTGACAAACAAGTCCTCCATTACCTTAAACAAATCATTCTCCACCCACTTCCCACTTCCCATCTCTCTCTTTTTCTTCTTTTTTCTCTCTTTATCTCCTCCATGAAGGAGCATATGTTGGGATGTTTTCATGCTTACCTTTTGACTCTAGAGGCAAACTGTTGATCATGGAGCTTTTTTTTACATGTACAAGAAAGAGGAGAAAGAATAATCTCAAGACTTGGTGAATCAAAAAGAAAATTATTAATTGGTTTGATTCCCTTAACATGCTGGTGGCCCCCTGAGAGAGAGAAATCAAGAGAAGAATCTCTGTTTTTGAGAGACAATAATTACTAAATTTGGTTCTTGTTTTTGACAATGGGATTTGGGTCGATCAATGTTTCTAACATCTTTACAACCTATTTGTTCATTTTCTGGTCAAAGTTCATTTTCTTTGCCTGGCTCAGAATATATAATATGGACAACGATTTTATAGGCTTTTGTGTTTTCTCCACTTCACCTTTTGCTTGGTTTCCCAAGCTCACTTTTCACTTTAAAAATTTGGTCAAATATGACCTGAAATGTTCCAATTTGCTGATATATCCACATGTTGAAGATGATGACTAATACTATAGGTTGGGTTACATTTATATTTCTCCAATAATAATAATAATATTGGTTCAAAATGTTTTTATTACTACATTTTATTTTTATACAATCGGTAGTATACTTGAATCTAATCTAAATTACGAGAATGGGAGCATATTCGTTCTATCCAATTTAGCTAAGGCCATAACTGCTTATTATTACACTTTGGAATGAAAGAGCAGAGCATGTGGCTACTGCAAACGAACTAGTCATAATAAACTGAGTAGTTGAAGCACAATAAGTCAATAAGTGTCTGCCAATCAATCATTCCATATTCCACTCTGCGTAAAATATAAATCATGTAAAAAATACCATAAACAAGTAACTTTCAAACTTTTTGGCAATTTTAATGTTCAATTGGGCATTTGCAGGGACTGCTTTCTTTTCCACATTCCTTTGATCAAAAGCTTGTAACCCACTTAATCTTCGCTAAATCTCATCCTCTAATTGGGCTTAAAAGTGACTTAAGCCAAGCTTAAACGCGTTTGAGTGAAATAAGTGCAACCCAAAAGAAACACTGGCAGCAAGGATTCTGGAGATGAAAATGCATGTGGAAGGCAAACTGCTCTGCAATTACAGATACCAAGATATATATGAAGTTTTGTGTTATTGGATCAATGCAGAGAACCAAAAAAAAGAAAACATTTGAGCAGGCCACGGGGGTCCGAAGCAGCATAAAAAAGACCACCACCAAAGCATTGTAGCTCTTTCTTTTTCAGAGTGGGGTCAAGGTGATATTTGGTCTTCCACATTCCATCTGATAGCAACTGCCATGACATATTTGCAAGCAGTGTGAGTGTTTTGACTGGTTACTTGATGCCAAAGGAGCCGAAAAAATAAATATATCAACTGTATCTTTTGCATGGTTGCTTCAATTTATATGGAAGAAATAACAAAACCAGGAGAAGGAGCAGGCCCTCCTCAAATTGTTACTGTTTTTTCTCCAGAATGTATATGCCAAAGAAAGAATTCAGGGAACACAGTCTCTGCAAATTCCTCAGGCTTCAAACTTACCTTCTTCCCCAATGAGCCAATTTTGTTTAAGACTAGAAGCAGCAGCAAAAGGGAAAAAAAAAAAGATTAATCAAAGAAATGGGAAAAAAAACACTGAAATTGTTGTTATTTGAGTAATTGAAGAAGCAAGGTACTCACAGGAAGAAAAAAAATTAAAGGAACATTTCAAAGTGCTTTCTTCTTCTTTTTTTAATCCCACCAACCAACAAGAATGCATAGGCATGTGTGGTTTTACACAACAAATGCAGCAGTAGCAGCAAAATGAACAACATGAACTTAAAACCGAAAGAACAAACACCTTATGGTTATGAACACCCTCTCATTCATTCATTCATTTTCAATACAATCGCAGCACACTTCTGGCAATGGAATGAGCATGGCTGGACCTGGTTTTCCCAGCTCCACTTCTCCAGCTGCTCCTCATCGGCGTCAAGTAAAACCTCAACAGTCCATTGTCAATGTGGTTCGGTGAATACCTCGCACTCCGATTTCTTTCCAGCACGAACTGATCGTCCTTCTTCTTCCTTCCAGCATTCCCATTTGCCTCAACAGCAGCAGCAGCAGCAGCAGCAGCAACAGCAGCACCATTGCTATAGTTCTTCCTCATGCTCCCAAAAGATCCACCAACTCCACCAAACCCATGAGAGCTATTTCTCCAACTAGCACTGCTATTGCTCCTCATGATCTTGGGATTGAAACCCTTTGCTTCCCCGTTCCTCTCACCACCTCTGAGTTCCGGCCACGACTCTGAAAACGACCTCTCAACCCCATTTGATCTAACACTACTATACCTATCTTCATCCTCCTCTTTGTTCCCACCCCTCCTGTGTATAAAACTCCATATATTCCAAGCCTTGCTCCACCTCCTTGACTTTTTACACCCTTTATTTCTCTCCCCATTGACACCCACCGACCCCGAATCTCCGCCCCGAAAGGAGGACATTTCGAAGGTTTCCGAGCAGTCGTCCCGGAGAGAATTCGAGTTGTAAAAGTCCCTCAAATCTCTATTATCAGGAACGGTCGTGGGCGACACCTTGGCATTCGAAACCGACTTCATCTCATCGATCTCCGCCACCACGGCCGCCGCAGTCTTCCGAATGGAGTTGGACCGGTCAAGGCTCTTCCTCCGCCGCGACGACGAGTCCGAATAGTAGTCCCGGGTTTGGGCTGACCCGCCCGGAACCGTCTCCTCTTCAATCGAATTCATGGGCGGCTCCTCCACCGGAATCTGAGCGTCGCATCTCGAGACATGGACCACCGGAGCGTCCTCCACCACCGAGACCATCGTGGGCATTCTCGGAAATGTCCTTCCGATGAGGTACCCGTCCCACGAAGCCCGAGGCTCGTCGAAGGAGTATCTCGGGTCGTCGAACGACATCCGCCCCGCATCGAGCGAGAACCTCGGATCCGTGTCGCAGGAGCGCCGGCCGAAGCCGTAATCGGCGATCTCCGACTGGGTTTCTCTGAACTGTCGCCCGATTGGCTTCTCCACCGGCAATGTAGCCGATCCGCCGCCGTTTCGACGCTTCTTCAGCTTCTGCTTCTGCCTCCATTTCTGCAATTTTTTGCTGAACACCGAAGCTGCTGACCAGAAGCTACCTGCAATCTCTTTCAGGTCCCTCTTCTTGGTTTGAGAATCGAGATCTATGTGGTCTTTCATGGGCTTCAAGTCTTCTACTTCAAATAGTTCCGGTTCTGGTGGTGGTTGAAATTGCTCTTCTTCTTCCTCCTCCTCTAAGATTTCTGGAACTCTGTCTTCAATCACATTTGCGACATTGGGTTCCTCAGATATTTCAATTCGGTCGCCGTCGTCGTCGCTGCTCTGGTTTTCGTCGTCTTCCTCTTCCTCTTCCTCCTTGGACTCTAACACAGGACCCCGAAAGCTGGAAGAGGACCCGCCTAAGTTCCTGGTCTCGACCTCAACCTCAGTGGGTGGTTGTGGTTCCTTCTTGTTGGGGTTCCGGCCGTCGTCCTGGTGAAAGAGTGTCCAGAGAGTGTTCCGAACCCTAACGTCGCAGGACTTTCTCTGTGGCTCAAACACACCAGAGAAGCCCTCGTTTTTAGAGGCAGAGAAGGATTTGGTTCGCCGGAGCTCAGGAAAAAAGGAGGTGGGTCGGGTTTTGGTGGAGGAGGCCCCACCACCGCCAATGGGGGGCTTGAAAATGGCCTTAAGGGCAGCAGCGGCAGTGGAGGAAGTAGGGGGTTTGCGAGAAGTGGAAGAGGAAGAGGAAGAAGGGTCCAAAACGGCAAGCCGTTCGCAGAGGCATGAGGGGCAGAATCCAGTGAAGTGCTCTTCTGGGTGGCGGTCGCAGGAGGTGGAGGGTCGGTTGGGCTGAGGCGGCTGCGGCGGATGTAGTGGTGGCGGTGGTGCTGCTGCTTCTGCGCTGGGATTCATAACCGGTGGTGGTGCTCTGTGTTGTTGCCCACTCTGCTGCTGCTGCTCATGTTATGAGAGTGAAGAAGAAGAAGAAGAGTGAGTGTGTGGACTATGAGAGCTACTGTTTCTGTTTGGCTCCCAACGGACAGTGAGTGAGAGAGAGAGAGAGATGAGATTGTGAAGCACAAAGGGGAAAATAAATGAAATGAATTGAAAATGTTTGATAATATGCCCCACACACTTACTCACTCACTCACTCACCGTCTGCTATTTCTCTCTGTGTTTCTGTTTGCCCATTGTGGGGTTTTCTTTTTTCTTTTTTTTTTGGGTTCTTTTTTGGGGTTTGCTTTATTATTTCTGTATTTTCTTTTTCTTTTTCTTTTTATCTGGGGGCACTCGCTGGTGAAAAGACAATTTTCTGCCTACAGGTACCTACTGAATCCTTAATCGAGGTCAGTAAATAGGCCCCTCTAGAGGCTCTGTTTGGGGAAGTGGGTTGTTTAACTTGTTTTGGATGCCATTGGAACGCTACTACGGTTTCTATTTCAGGCTTACATGTTTTAAGTTGTGAACCTGCTCACAATGCATTATTTCAGAACCATTTATTTATGGGTGGTAGTTGATCAGGACAGTGAGTTCGGTTTTTTGGACTCAATTTCAAATCTCATGTCTGTAAATTAACTTAATGTAAATTATCGCCTGTATTAAAAAAAATTATTTATTTATGCATATGAGGTTTAAGCAAGTTGATTAAGACTGTGAGCTCCCTCCTTACAACAAGTTCGAATTCCTTTATTTTAGTAAATTAGATTAATCTAGTATAAGTTACAAGGGTTTTTAATATATTTAAGTAAGATTTTTGTGACAAAAGAGTTGCATGTCAAGATTCTGAATTTCACTTTCCTCGTACCGGAAGACCTTAATATCAAATATTATTTCATGATATATACATTGGTGGCAATATCTATCTAGTTTGTTGAACTGGAAATTCTTCACTCAGTTGGTACTTGGTACTAAATTAACAGGAACAACAACTGTGGAATATGGCACCCTCCAGCCAAAAAGAAATAGTGCATCCAGTATTCTATGGCTAAATATAAAATTAAGGTACCCTCTCTCTGTGTTTGACTTTAAATACCATAGCAAATACCCAAGTTGGCACAAATCACTTCCTAATTAAGTGGGATTAGCAAGAGCCATGCATTGCAAGAGAGTTTCATTAGCAAAAGCAGGGGATGAGGTGCCCAAATTGCTTAGCTTTTTGGCTTTTTTTTTTTGTTTATAATTTGGGAGGGTACTTTGGATTTTCAAAGATTCCTGTCGAGAGAGAAAAAGCAAAAGCGAACCACGCCATCACTATGGGGGAGGAGAGAGAGAGAGAGAGAGAGGTTTTGGAGCTGCTGCTGCTGCTGTTGCTGTGCTGTTTCTCTCTTTCTCACATTTCGCTTTCTTTCCTTCTTTCTTTCTCTCTTTCTTTTCTTTCTTTCTTTTCCTCCTTTTTCTTTTTCCTGTTCTGGGTTCTTTTTGTTTTTCGGCTTTCTTTCTTTTTTTCCCTCCCAAATAGCTCCCATCGTATTCTCTGCTCATGCATTTGCTTTGCTATTTGGCATTTGCTTTGCTTTGCTTTCCCACTTTACATCTATTTATTTTGTAAACAACAAAAACAAAATGATGGCTTGCACTCTCCAAACACTAAATTTCAAAACCCTATAGATCAATTGTCACACTCTCGCACATAGACACAAAGAGACAGATTCAGACTCCACCAGAACAAAAATGTCAAAACAGAAATAAGGAAGTATTTCTCCAAATCGAGGCCGTTCCGGCTCTATCTAAGCTTTTGGCCACATTATTGATGAGAGCATATATACATTTTATCATCTAGCAATCAGAATATGACATCCTATGTTATGTTGGTGTGACCTTTACCCAAAATCAGAAAATCTTTCTCCATTTGGTCATGGAAATGGGGACTTAAGCTAGGGCTGGCTTTAGCTTGGCCTGCCTTTATATAAGGTAAAAGGGTGGTGCGTGATGCATTTGATGCGTGCCCTGCCTCTCTGCCTCCTGCAGCATGCAGCAGCATCCTGCATACATAGATTCTTTCTCTGAGACTCTCCATCAAACACAAAAATGGAATCACTCGAGAAGATGGTGAAAGCCATCGGTTCCCCTTCCATTTTCTCCAAAAGGGCAATCTGCTTTTTTCCAATAATTTAGCTGTGATTTAAACATATCATAAAACTTCCAAAATCTTTTTATAATATATGTTCTTTTAGGCAAATGCACGAACACTTTGGTCACCTAATTTGTTTTGCACCAAGACAAAGTTTGTACGAACTGTGAAAATATTTATATAAATAAAACTTATCATGAAAACTGAAATTTATTTACTTGTCCTCCCTCAAAAGCTCACATGAGCTGCTTTACAGAACCCCATTGATCCAACACACAGTACTGTATGGCCATGTTCTATTGGGTGAGCAGAGTGTACTCGGGCTGTGGTTTATAGTGGGGCTTGGAAAAGAAAAAAGAAAAGACCCGAAATGAAGGTTGATTGTTGATTGACGCGATCATACATGCTTGTGAAAAAAGGGAAGAGGAAAAAACAAGGTTTTACACTGGTACACAAACTGATATCATTTCAAATTTATCTTGTGACTTATTTTAATTTGTACTTAGTAAAATGTTAAGCTATCTTATTTACATGAGCGTACGTGTGACTAAACGTCTGACCTAAGCATTGTTCGAATTATTTCATTAATTATGTTCATTCTTGTCTCAACACATTATTTAAACTCATAATTTTATCAATGTAAACATTTATTTCACGATGTAATTAAGTCTAGCAATAAAATAGTACCTTTTTTTTTTGGTGAAAGTAAAACATTACCCTTCAAAATGCTTTTATACTAACATGTTTACTTAGCAAGAATAAGAGACATGAATTGAAAAACTTAGATAGAGAAATTAGAAAATTGAATCAACTACACAATTGATCCTATTCTTAATTTTGATGGTATTTGATTGCGGATTGTAACATGAAATTTATATAATTTTTTATTCTTATGTGTTAGTATAGTAAATGCAGGGAAAGTCATAATTTAGAATGAATACAATACCCATTTGTTAGTAAATACAGATAAAAACAGAAATTGAAATCACGTCAGTATCTATTTCTGATAAGTAAATATTAGTATGTGAGTTCTTAAGAAGATGATTGAGTTAAGAGTTGAGAGACCCCACAACACCGCTGAGTCACGAGAGATGACCCGCCGGCTGAATGGAGAGCCCATCCAGGAGCAGACCTACCTCTCAATCGGTTGCACATCACGGGGTCCCATTAAACACACTCTTACTCATGTCACATGGGATATGAATATCTGCAAGAAATTTTGTTATCCAGAGATCCACAGAGAGAGAAACACAGAGAGATTTGATTTGGTGGTGGTGTTGTGGCCCTTGTGGATTGGTGGTCTTTGCCACAGTGGTGGGGGATTTTTCAGATTTAGGGGGCAAGGCAAATATTTTGTATAGTCTATAGTGTTTTAGTGTGAGAGTATTTTTTGTGTGCATGGAATGAGGCGTAAAGTGTTGGCCTGTCCTCTCGACCTTTACCTTTTTCCTTTTATAATAAAGTAAGTATATAGAAATAAATAAAAACTATGTAATTAACAAAAAGAAATATTTATATGCTCAGCTGAAATGGGTTCATGGATTTGTCTCTCTCTCTCTCTCTCATTCCTAGGGTTTGTCTTTCTAGGGTTTTGTTTGTTTGTTTGGTTGGTTGGTAGAGTGTAGATTTCAGATAAATTCCCTTATGATATCCAATGTGGATGGTTAGCTTATAGATAGTGGGGAGGGGAGAGATAAAGAACATAGATTTAATTTGGGACAAAAATTCCCTTGTTGTGAGCATGCATGCAGGGGCCCTCTCCCTGCCTAGTTTCTGTGATTTTATTGGCCAATTTCCAAATTTTGTTTCCACTAAGCAACATACATATGGTGGCCAATTTTTTCAATATGGCTTTTTCTTTGATTGGGATGTGTATACTTGTGTGTTTTCTTTGTTTGTTGCTGCTGCTGATGCTTCGTGTTTCCCAATTGTGACAGTCCACCATAGTCCCCACAAAATATTTGTTCATAAATAAGACTAGTTTGACAATAAGCTAGCCTGTCTTTCTCAACTCAATCATTTTAAGGTATATTGGGTTGCTTCAATTATGCGGGAGGGTACTATCAAATGTACCATTTCTTAATTGTGTTGTCCTCCACAATATAGCCTACACATGGAATAACATAATTATTTATAATAAAAAAGGCGAGTAAATTGTCTTTCAAAATTGAGATCCAGCTTGTGTCTACAGAAAATTTATACTCTCGTAAAAATAAATACTCTCTATCACCCGAATATCACTTTATTTGTTATTTGTGGACCAGAGTTTTCCCATCCCTTTTGTTTAGTGTGAAATGATTGTATGATCCTACCAAGGCTAGCAATTCCAATATCAATTGATAATGCATGGCACTAAGTAAATTATTGTATTTGTTGCAACTTGTATTTGTACGGATCTACACCTACTAGCATGCAGTTGCACTACTTTATTAAATTGTGTGACATATTGACATGCAAAGGATCTTATTACAACTGTTGGAGCATGCAAGCGAAGATTAGGATGGATGATGATGATGTTAACACTTTTGGATCTGAATTCTCAAGGAGGCCAAAAAAAAAATAGGTTTGTTTTTCTGTTGTTTTGTGAAGAACTGAAGATTCTACATAGTCAGAGTACTAGTTTTGTCTCCCCGAAGGCCGATGCTTTATGCAGTGACATTGAGCTTTCTTTCCCTTCCTTTCTTTATAATTTTGTCATTTTCTATATCAAAACATCTACACACTCTTTTTTTTTTTAATAATTTGTTTTTTGGTTGAAAAATTCTATAGACTGAATTCTATACACATACCGACAATATGTACACCATTGATTATTATAAACGAAATAAGAGGGAAATAATGCATCTCCTTATATGATGTCATAAATTATTATTCCTATATATCCAATTAACTAGGAATGAAAAGACTCTGTCCCTCTATCATCATTCCTAAATTAATTATTGACATTAAAATAAAAAAATTATCATATTTTATGTTAAGAATCGGTTGAGAATTTGTAATCTTAGTTATTAAGTCGTATAAATGAATGACTGAGATTATAATTTCGAAACTAATCCTTAACACAAATTTTAATTGGAGAAACTTCCGTTAAGTTATATCTCACACTTCAATCATTCTAGGTATACATAGAGAAGGGGAGATGTGAAATGATAAGAAAGGGTTACATGCATGTAAGAAACATGCTCATCGCCAAGAAAAGCTCACCTTTCTCATTGAATCATAATTATTAATAATTTCCAAACGGATTACAGCTCTGCTAGCTACTCGAATAATGCAAAGATAAACATGCGCACCCATAGATTCCACTAATTTCGCGGAAGCCATTATATCCATCCAATTATGCTGTCTTTTTATACATCCCTACATCAAAATATTCTTACTTTACAATAAGCAACAAAATTATCACCATCCTAAACTAAATCGAAATTTTTATTCTTTTTTTTTTTTTTATATAATTTTTTTTTGCATAAACGACATTCTATTTTAATTTAATCTAAACTACGAAGTAGGGAATTCGAACTCGATGAATGAGGAACACATCTGCTCTAACCATTAGAATGTTCATATTTTATATTTTATTTTACCTCATTAATAGTAGAGTCCAAAACTCCTTAGTTAAAGAAGATGTCACGTTGCTACATTTAATTGTGGAAAAATTAAAAAAGGGGAAAAGTATGATCATGATTACAAAGGGAAAATGAACGCAAAAGGACAATCTAATTGAGAGTCCTTTACCCCACACGCATACACAGCACATACAAATCAGAGGCTTTTGATTTTCCCCAATTTAATAGTAATAATAATAAATAAAAAATGTGTATAGTATGATCATCATCCACTTTAAACAAAGCCTCCATATTGGACCCAACATGCCTCCTACCCTAAACTTCATTCACATTTTGCTCCATAATCATGGACTCCACATAGCATATATTAATATATAAATATTCTCAGAACATTTGCATGATCAATATCCCCATTTGTGCCGCTAATCACTCCACATGGCATCTTTTCAACCGAAAGATCTTGAATGAACGGTCCACTAATTGCCCCTTTATTTTTATTTTTATTTTTTCATTTTCTTTTGGATTTCTCTAATAGGTATTTAATTTTCCTAATTTTAATTCAGGTTTATGTCTCCATGGTCCCTAATCCAAGCCTAAGGGCTCATTCTTAGCGAATAAAATGATCATGATTAGGCTAATTTGAAACAATTAGGGTAGAGAGATGAGGTGAGGTAGGCCTTGATGGTGGCAATTTGCAATTGCAATTGATCCTATCATATAGCCTCCCAAAAAAGAAGTATATGATTATACAAGTAGAGTGAAGGAATCCCAAGAAAGAATGCAGAGTTTGGCATGTTACTAAAGCAAGACAAAGGCAAAGAAAGAAAGAAGCACACAACACAACAGACCAGACCAAGAGGCCAATTTCTAGGCACACCCCGTAGGGATTTACAAATATTCCAAACATATCTTTAGGTGTGTGATGCTATTACATGTGTTTTTTTCGAGAGCTATGCTGTTTTGCTGCCAAAGCCTTGAAATTGACACACAAATAAAGGGAGGTTTGCCCTATTGTTTACTATAAAACTGCATGAAAATCATCAGCAGAAATGTTTTTCTTTTCAAAGGTGGAGATAGAGGGGAAAGAAAGAAAAGAGAGTCTTTGCTTTCTTGCCCTTTCTCTTTTTTAATGATAAAGTAGAGAGAGATAGGATGAAGAAGTATGCTTGGAAAGGATGTGCTTAAAAGAAAAGGAGTTCACACAAGAAAGATACCAATTTTTCTAAATTTCTTTTTAGGGATGAACCCGATCATGTCTACACTACAAGAAAAACTTCCTACTCCCGTTGCATTGTCTCATTCTTTCTATTTCTTCTTACACCTATTGCACTGTCCCCTTCTTCCTATCTTTCTCTCCGCATCATGGCCACATTACGAGAAAAACTTCCCTACCCTCATTGCATTGTCTCCTTATTCCTATCTCTTCTTAGTCCCGTTGCATTGCCCCCTTATTGAAGAGAGAGAAAAAAAAAGAAAGGAACAATGCAACGGGGTAGGGAAGTTTTTATCCTACACTACACACTTCTTCAAGACTTCAAGTCAATTTGTTGTTTTGGGCTGTACAGACTACTTGAATTTGTAGGTTGGGCTTTCATTGTTTGGCCTTCTCCAACCCAAGAGGCCAAATTCAAAATATCTCAAATTTTAGTCCAATTCATCTCCCAACCTTAGAAAAGTAAGGGGCTAAAATTTGGAAAAACCCAAACTTGCTGTAAATATGCCTGGATTGGAAAACTTTTTGGTGAGCCCACTCAAGGCTAACGCAGCCCATGTGCAAGGAGGAATCAATGGGGCGCCATGTGTCGTGCTGCCGATGCTGCAAAAGCTGTCGCGCATTGGTGTCGCAATACTTTTTTTTATTTTTATTCCAACAATAATTCAAACCAACGATCCATATTAAATACAAGCTATTATTTTAACAGTAAAAAAAAAAAGAGCCAATGGTTGAAATTTAAATTCAACGGTTAAAATAAAAATTTAAATTAATCTAAATCATATCAAATCCCAAAACTCACTCCAAACTCTATAAATACCCACCTATTTCTCAAATAAAATTATATTTATGAAATTTCAATTTTTTTTGATCAAATTGTTCAAAAATAAATAAATTATGAAGTTATTTAAAAAGATTATAAAGAAAAATTATCTATGAAAAACAAATAGACTTAAACTATTCTTAAACAATTTAATAAAGTTGCAGACTTAAAATTTGAGTCTAAAAGGTTGAAAGAAAAAACAGTTTGAGTTCGGATAAAACCCAAATAGTTATTTTTTAGAGGAATGAAATTTGAGTTTATGACCAAATGGGTTGGAGAAGGCCTTAAAAGACCTTTCTTCTCTTCAAAGATAGAATAAATGAAAACAAACCCTTTATTGATGCGTGCATATGGGCTTTAATGTTTGATGGTTTGACCCAATATTAATGAATCAAGAAAAAAATTAGATCCACCAAGTTGGGCCTGTCTGCCTCAGCATTTGAGTTTCCACCCAGTTTAGAATCCCGACCCATGACCCGACCCAGAAAAATTCGTCACTATAGTTTTGTTTCTCCCGCTTCTCACCCATTTTCAGACTTTCAAGCCGCCGAAAATTTTAGTCCGATCAAAGCTCCCTATAACATGCCGTAACAATGAGACATAGAAACCACACAAATTTGCGTCTTTGCCATTGCCATGGTCGACTTCCCCAAATCTCTATCTCCGAAGCGAGTTCTGAAGCTCCTCCAAGCCGAAAAGAACCCGCACTCCGCCCTTGCTCTGCTCGACTCAGCGAGTCGCCACCCGAACTACAACCATTCGCCCGACGTCTTCCACCACATCCTCCGCCGCCTCCTCGACCCGAAACTTGTGGCCCACGTCGACCGGGTCGTCGAGCTGATTCGGACCCAGAAATGCAAGTGCCCCGAGGACGTGGCATTGACTGTGATCAAAGCCTATGCGAAAAACTCAATGCCCGATAAAGCTTTGGCTGTGTTTCAACAAATGGAAGAGATTTTTGGGTGCGCACCTGGTATAAGGTCGTACAATTCGCTGCTCAATGCTTTCATTGAGTCCAACCAGTGGGAACGAGCTGAGAAGTTTTTTGCTTATTTTGAAACGGTGGGTTTGTCGCCGAATTTGCAGACTTATAATATTTTGATCAAGATTTCGTGTAAGAAGAAGCAGTTTGAGAAGGCCAAAGCGTTGCTAAGTTGGATGTGGGAAAAGGGTTTGAAGCCTGATGTGTTTAGTTATGGGACTTTGATCAATGGGCTCGCGAAAAGTGGGAACTTGTGTGATGCTTTGGAGGTGTTTGATGAAATGGTTGAAAGAGGGGTTAGTCCTGATGTGATGTGCTATAATATTTTGATTGATGGCTTTTTCAGGAAAGGCGATAGTGTGAATGCTAATGAGATTTGGGATAGGCTGGTAAGGGACTCAGAGGTTTATCCTAATGTTGTTACTTATAATGTTATGATCGATGGTTTATGCAAATGTGGGAAGTTCGATGAGGGTTTGGAAATATGGAATAGGATGAAGAAAAATGACAGAGGGCCTGATTTGTTTACTTGTAGTTCTTTGATTCAAAGGTTAAGTGAAGCAGGGAATGTAGATGGAGCTGAGAGAGTTTATAAAGAGATGGTTGGGAAAGGGCTATCACCGGATGTGGTTGTCTATAATGCAATGCTCAATGGGTTCTGTCTAGCTGGGAAGGTCAAAGAGTGCTTTGAGTTGCGGGAGGTGATGGAGAAGCACGGTTGTCATAATGTTGTGAGTTATAACATATTCATTAGAGGGTTGTTTGAAAACGGGAAGGTCGAAGAAGCAATTTCTGTCTGGGAACTAATGCATGAGAAGGGTTGTGTTGCAGATTCCACAACCTATGGAGTATTAATCCACGGACTGTGTAAGAATGGGTACTTGAACAAAGCTTTATGGATTTTAAAAGAGGGAGAAAATACAAGAGCTGACCTAGATGCCTTTGCTTATTCCTCAATGATTAATTGGTTATGCAAGGAAGGGAAACTAGATGAAGCAGCCAGGCTAGTTGGTCAGATGGATAAGTGTGGCTATGAACCAAATTCTCATGTTTGCAATGCATTGATATATGGGTTTATCCGAGCTTCCAAACTTGAAGATGCCATTTTCTTTTTTAGGGGAATGCGTACAAAATTTTGCTCTCCAAATGTCATCTCCTACAATACTCTCATAAATGGATTATGCAAAGCAAAAAGATTTAGTGACGCATATGTGTTTGTGAGGGAAATGCTGGAAGAAGGATGGAAGCCGGATGTGATCACATATAGCTTGTTAATGGATGGCCTTTGTCAAGACAGGAAGATTGACATGGCCCTCAACTTGTGGCATCAAGCTCTTGACAAGGGATCTGAGCCTGATGTAACTATGCATAACATTATAATTCATGGGCTTTGCTCTGCGGGCAAAGCTGAAGATGCTTTGCAGCTTTATTTTCAGATGGGGCGTTGGAACTGTGTTCCAAATCTTGTGACCTACAACACCTTGATGGAGGGGTTTTACAAAATTAGAGACTGTGAAAAGGCATCAGAAATTTGGGCCCGCATTTTTAAAGACGGGCTACAACCAGATATCATCTCCTATAATGTTACACTCAAAGGGTTTTGTTCATGCAGCAGAATATCAGATGCCATTAGGTTTTTAGAAAAGGCTTTGCATCTTGGAATTCTTCCAACTTCCATAACGTGGTACATACTTGTTAGGGCAGTGCTCAACAATGAGGCCACTTAGTACTCTTCTTGGGTATAAAGTAGCATGGAAATAATTCATCCCATGCATTGCTTCATCTGGTATTGTACGAGGAGTCTCTTTTCAGATTTTGTTTGGCAATATGCACAACGAAATATTCTTCACGCTGAACATGCTTTTCTTTTGAAAGTGACATAAGGTATGAATGAATTGTATACTGTCTATATTTGTTTCTTGGGTGTGTTGCATACTCATTAATAGCTGTTCCCTGGTGCAGGTTGGATGCTGAGTTCTTTTATTGATCAGGTCACTATTTGGCAGAAGTGTGAGTTTTCCAGAATTTGGATTGCCAATCTTGCTCACCAGATTTTATTGTCTATAGCCAATCAGTTCTCAAATCTGGGTCTATATGCATTTTATTGCAGAGTAGTGGGTTTAAGAACATATAGAAGCTCATGTCGAAAAAATTATTAATTAAAAAATCGTGAAGCATGTCTGGCATGAATTATAATAATTAAAAGTTCATGAAGCATCATATATGGTAACTCAGTGCCATAGTTTTTGGTGATTGCAGTAATATCACCAAGATCACCTTTTGATGATGCAAAAGCAAAGTGGCTTGATGTATCAAACCCAAGCTGTGAGATTTACTTGGGGTTATTTATCATGCTACATGTGTGCAGATGACAGTAGCGCAGGTCCTGATGCAGTTTGGATGCCAATTTCTTTTATGCATGCTGGATGAGACGTCAAGTCAGCATTTGGTACAAGTGTGACTTTCACACAATCTGTATCAACAACCTTCCTCACCAGACTTTAATGTCTGTAGCCAATCAGTTCTCAATTATGGGTTTTTTTTTTTTTGGGGTCGAATCTCAATTATGGGTTAACATGCATTTAGTTGTACACTACTGGGTTTAATTTAAGAACATGTAGAAGGTCATATAGAAAACCATATTAATTAAAAAATCTGAAGGCGTGCTTGGCATGATCCATTGTAACTAAAAGTTCATGAAGCATCATATATGTAACTCAGTTACATAGTTTTTGGTGATTGCAGTACATCACCAAGATCACCTTTTGATGATGCAAAAGCAAGGCTTGACGTATCAAACCCAAGTTGTAAGATTTACTTGGGTTTATTAATCATGCTATATTTGTGTAGCTGGGAAGTAGTGCTTTCTCCATTGATCAGGAAAAGCATGGTATATTTGTGTAGACCCAAGCTATGTTTATGTAAAATAGTTAAGGCTGAACATTTTACAGCATAATGTTTTTGCTTCATGAGTAGGACAAGCATCACCTTCTTTCTTCCTCTGTTTTCCCCTCTTCTGTTATTTCTGTTTCTGATAACATTTTCTGCTCATAGATGACCTGAGCAACCAAACCCACAAAAATTGCGCCGAGAACTGCAACTTTTCTCCAATCAGGCGTTGCAGTGATGGAGGATTCAACGATTTGTATGAGTAGCAGGCCAATCAGTGCAACATAAATGTTCCTCCTGGTTTCTGATCCTGCACTTTTTTTGGTAAGCTTCTTGATCTTCTTTGTTTCCTCCGTAGCATCCACTTTTTCCTTCGGTTTCCCCTGTGTCAGATTCTTAAAAAATAACCCTTCATTGCGTTCTTTGTCTATCTCACCTTCAAATGCTGCTAACTCGTTCTCATTTTTCTCCATCTCCTCAATGTTAATTCCGGCAGATTCCTCGAAGGCATGCATGCGGCTGTTTATATTGTCCATAATCTGCTAATCACAAATGAATAAGAATTGGATTATCAACAGAATTGCATAGCAAGCCCCCTTTTTAAAAATCTTTTAATGCTATTGCTTGGACTAGGAACGTAAACAGACCCTGGTACTGGCTTCATCCAGGTCTTTGAGGGCGTCTTCTCCAATCTTGTCAAACTCAGCGGTGGCCTCTTCTCCAAATTTGGTAAGATATTCGGATCTTTCGTCTAAGTAATCGGTGAGACGGACTTTCTGAGCTTGAAGCATTGCTATCCTCACCAGCAGGTCCTGCTTGCGAGTATCTCCTTGTGGTGGGGAAGCTTCTGACTCAGAATCAGAATCACTGGACTTGCTGAAGCGCAAGATGGAATTCTTAGCGTTGGACAGTCTTCCTCTGTGTAAAATGTTATGCTTGGTGGTGGTGAAAGAGGTTTGAATGAGCTTGAGGCCAATCATCTTCTCTGCCTTCAGTGTTGGCTTTGAGTTTGGATAAAGGAGAGGGAGAAATAGAAGGAGAAAGAGAAGGATAGATATTTTATATGTTGTTTTTAGGTCCTTCTGAGCCTCTCATGTGGTGTTACATTATCCATCAGTATAAATAGTTGTTTCTTACACATGAATGTTTCTTAAAATGTGGGTTTTTATCACCTAATTGTGTAAAAAAAAAGAATATATTGTAAACCCAAAAGAATGTCCTGATGGGCTGGAACAGCAGTCCCTGTGCATGAGGTGAAAATTGTATTCAATTTTTTTAGGCTTATTTACTGTTTCACACTTGGAACTTGATCTCACTCTCACTTAACCACCTGTAACTCAAACTTCCTCATTTTACCCCTTGAATCTCTAAAAATTATTGAAATTTTCTCACTTTACCACTTCCTTCCACAAAACCGTAAAGTGTGCTCAGGTGGCATGTGCATTCTAATAATCTTCTCTCTCTCATCCCCTCCCCAGACCTAACCCCAAACGCACCTTACTCCCTTCCCTCTCTCTGCCTCTCTTTTCTCTCCCATCCTATCCTCAGACCTTACCCCTAGCACTCCTTCATCACACCCTAACCCTTCCATCTTCTTTCTTCTCTATGCCTCTTTCTCTCACTCTCACTCTCTCTATCGAGAGAAGATGGGGAGTGGTTGTCGAGGAGATTTTTTTTAAAAAAAATTGAGTGCTGGTGGTTTGGGTGTGTTGAGTAATTCCATGGAAAGTTAAGTCTGGGGTGGGGTTTTGCCCTAGGGAGGGAAGAGGAGAGAAGAAAGAGGCAGAGAGAGAGAGAGATAAAAAGAGAGGTCATTTAACGCGAAAATGAGACGGTGTTGAGTGAGAGCTAGCTCTAGAGGGTGAAACAGTAAATAAGCCTTAATTTTTTATATTTATAATAAATGCAAGCAATAGTCTAAATTATTCTAAATGAATCAATCTATGACGATAAGGATTCGAACTTGAATGTAAGGGGGCAGACACACTCCCTGACCAACTGGCCTAACCCACAATGTGAAAATTGTATTCATAATCAAGCTAATACAACTCCAGAAGTAGATTTGTTTCTTTTACTAATTTGAACAAAATCAGCTTATAAATTAAAAACAAAAGCGAAATCTGCTTACAATGAAATAATTGACACAAAACATGATGGATTAATTGCCCCAAAGTCTAGCAATTAAAAAAAATAAAAAAACACCAGTAGTCTATTTTGAAATTAACACACAAATTCCCAAACAATATTTTCAACTAATAACATTAAAATGACAACCCCAAAAAAAGAAGAAGGGAAATTCACTATTATATCCAATATAGGAGCCCAAATTATAAAAATACCTTATATGAAATGGACTTTAGAAACACACCCAAAGCCCATTTACAATATAACAAAAAGCTTTTAACTTCGTATAAATTACAAAACTGCCATCAATTTCTCAAAACAAGCATAACCCCAAAATCTCATAAAAATACCCAAAACACTCAATAGGGCATCAAAATAATTTAATAATCAATATTAAATTCAATAAGGCCACTGTCATTTTTTTGGTTTGTTTATAGAAATTCAATTGTGTATGATTTTTTTTATAATATTAGTACTAAGAATGGATATATCACTAAATATCTCCAAAAAAAAAAAAAACAAGAGAAGAAGAAAAAGAAACTACAATGGCAGACCAGCAATAAGATTCACAAGCGCCAGTCTCCTCCTAGTGCCTTTCTGCTGTAACCTCTATGAGTTCGTCTGCCCTGTCACCTTCTTGTAAGTATACCACTTAGCAATCCACAGATACACAAAGAAGTTGATGATGCTGAGGGCAGCCAAGAGCCAGTAAAAATAGTCAAGATGGCCTCTGTTCAAGTTATCTGGGATCCAACCCAGGTGCCCATTTCTTGTGGTAACTTTAGTTACCACAGTAACAAGCAGAGTACTGAGGTAATTACCCAAAGCAACTGTGGTAAGTGAGAGAGCAGAACACAAGCTTCTCATGGCGTCAGGTGCCTGGTCATAGAAAAACTCCAACTGTCCAATGAAAGTGAACACTTCTGCACATCCAATGATGAAATATTGAGGAACTTGCCAGAAAATTGACATGGGTATATACTCAAGGTCATAATAATTGTTCTTCCTCACAATGCCAAGCCTAGCAACTTCCAAAATCCCAGCAACAACCATGGAAAATATGGACAAGCCAAGGCCAATGCCCATCCTTTGCAGCTGGGTGAACCCTCTTTCATGGCCAGTGAACCGCCTTGCCAATTTGACAATGACTTGGTCATATATAGGAGCCCAGAAAATGACACTGACTGTGTCAAAGAGGGAGAGGGAAGCTGATGGGATCTTGAAGTTTGGGCCCATGTGTTGGTCCATTGTGTTGCCTTGCAGCACAAACATTGTGCTCATTTGACTGTATACTGCAGCAAAGACTATCCCAGATGCCCAAATTGGAAGCAATCTGATAATGGACTTTAGCTCCTCTACTTGAGTCACTGTGCAGAGCCTCCATGGATTTGGCAAGTCCTTGGCATGGTCAGTTTCTGATTCCACAGCAGCCTTGTCGAAGAACCTGAAATTCGACCAATATTATGTCGAGGCATAATCAAACAAACTTAAAGATTGAATATGGTTTTAAAATGAAAACTTATCTGTAGCTTACTGAAATTCTAGCTGTGTGAGCTTACCTTAGCTTGTCTGTGTGCTCAAGCTTGCGGCTTCCTTGGATATTACACTCCTCGTCTGGAGTCTCATAGAGAAGAGACTTGTCAGCTGGAACTTTTACATTGCATTTCCTGATGGATGCAACAATGACCTGAATAATCCTTGTGAGGGGACTCCCTCCTGGTTTTTGAAGACGGTATAACTTGCTGCCAAAGAAAAAGAACACAACAGCAATGGCCATTGCAACCGCTGGGATTCCGAACCCCCAGTTCCATCCCACAGTCATTTGTATCCAGACCAAAACTGTGGAAGCAATAAGTGCACCAATATTGATTGACAAGTAAAACCAATTGAAGAATGAGCTCTTCTTCTTCCTCTCAGTCTCATCAGTTTCATCAAATTGATCTGCACCGAAAGATGAAACGCATGGCTTGATTCCACCAGTGCCAAGTGCAATCATGTACAGTGCTACAAAGCAGGCTGCTCTCTGTGATGATGTTGCCTGGCAACCAGATTTATCGCACCACGGTTTTAGTCCTTTGATAGAGGCAGTGAGTGTTAAGAAAGTCATCCCCTACAAAAACAGAACAATTCTTCAATAAATAACCTCTTGGAGAAGAACAAAAATCTATATTAAAATCAATTGGTCTAAATGTAGCCAAAACAGCAAACAATAACAAACCCATAGCGAAAAGTTTGATTGTGGCTAGAGAGTATGGCCAAGAATGAAACATCAGCATGGTTTGACAACACAGATGAAAGTTATGGTTTTTATGTCAAATTGGATAACATGTGCACTAAAAGGCTTGACAGTAAAGTATAAACTTATCACTATATCCATTTCAAACTTTCATGTCCCATATTCTGAGGGGAGAAGAGTTTTTATTTGGACCAAACTTACAAGAGCATAAATAACTGAAAAGATGGCAATTGTCCAATATCTTCCCAAGTATGCATCAGCTAGGAAGGCTCCTATCAATGGAGTGGCGTAGCACGTCCCGGACCAATTAGTAACAGTGGTTGATGCAGCGACATTTCCCATGCTGAGATGTTTCCCAAGATAGTTCACTAGATTGGTACTCATTCCATAGTATGCCAGTCTTTCACAGCATTCATTTCCTGCAACAGAATTATGTAGTGATCAATATAAGCCCTACAGAGTACCATGAAGGGGATAGATAATAAACAGAAAAGAAATGAATAACAAATAAAGCCATACCAAGAATAAAGCCGCATGCTCTCCAATTTCCAGTCTTCTTCTTGTTAGCAGGATTTTTATGGATGTCCACAGTCCCATCGTTGGTATAATCATCATCTTCCCCCATAGTGTGCTGCAGATTAGCTATCTTCCAAGTTCCAGGCCTTGTTTTTCTTAGTATCTAAAACCAAAGACACCTACAAAATCGCATCATCATGTACACGCTAGATAGGAGCAATCATGAGAATTTTGAAAGTGAAAGCATTGGCTTGGATATATTCCACTCATTTGATAATGCTTAGGTTGGTTGCTGAAAAGCAAGTTAGGAATTATATGGCCAAACTCAAATCTAGATTCTCAAAATATGTAATTCGGAGCACGAATACTTCACCAAACACTTGAACATATAACAGAGCACATGTATGCCATATATAACCAAACCTTACAGGCCATCTATCTATTTTTTCTAACATGGATAATAAGTATAATTCAAGCAGCATGTCACATGAAAACTCACATAGTTTTTGTTTACGAGTCGAAAAAGAGCTTAAATTGCTAATTATTTATAATTTGAAACACAAGGGATTATGAACTCTAACATGGCACAAATTATGAACTCTAATAATGCGACACTCACAACAACTGGTCCACCAAGAATAAAATGTTCTTGAGCAGAATCTGCACAACGCATAAGATATATATATATATATACTAAGCGCAATTTAGCAAACTAGTTTTCTTTATCTCCAATAACTGGAGCCTCCCATCATCAAAGAATCCACAAACCCTATTTTATCAATCAAAATCCCATTCTCTCAACCAAAAAAAAGAAAGAAAAATCAATCAAAATTCCATAAACACAAATAAGCAAAAGTTAAGTAAAACCTAAGCAATGTCATCACCACCATCATGAAAGTCAAAATCAGTTTGTTCAAGAAAAGGACAAACTCCACAACCCAAAAATTAATAAAGAAAACCAAGAAAGACAATGGGCACACACAGAGGATTTCTTTTCCACGCTGTTAATTAAGTCAAGCCTCAAACTTCCATTCTAAAACATTTCATGAACAACAGAGGCAAAAGCAAACCACTCAATAGCAACCTTCACACTTATTGTAGATCAAAACAACCAAGTTGGGACATCAGAATTTGAACCAACCAGAGACTTTCTAAGAAATATGAATCTTTGATATGAATGGCTGAGAGAGAGAGAGAGAGAGAGAGAGAGAGAGAGAGAGAGAGTGAGTAATATAAACAAAAAAGTACTGATCAAATGTGCAGACATGTCACATACCTTTGGAGTGAAAATCAAAAGAGAGAGAGAGAGGAAAAAAAGAGAGTAGATTTTTTATGGGCGTTAAGGGTGATTAGGGCTAATGAGTTTTATATGGGGGATTACAATGCGAGCGAAACAAGGAAAATAAGTCCGGTTCCTGCTCCTACACATTCAAGAGCCACTAAATTTTATAGAAAAATAGTCAGATATGAATATGATTTTTAGTACTACCTGTTTACGTAGCATTTATTTGACAAGGATTTCATTTGTTTGTTTGTTTTCCTTTTGAAGATAAGGCATATCTCGTGGATGAATGGTAGCCGTTGATCAATATAAAACCACAAATCATTGACTCACGTGGACAACTGCGATTAGCATGGTGACCCCTTAAACTGCTTATTGATGAAAAAAAAAAAGAAGTCAAATGATCAGCAAGGGATGGCAATTAAATCACCATGCTGCCTTTGGAACATTTGGCAGAGGAGGAAAATTTTTGGCTGCCCACAACCGTCAAGAAGCAAAATCTTATGAATGAGGCTGGAATTTGTTAGGTAAAGATGCTTCGATAATTTTCCTTGCCAGACTCAAAGTGCGGTTGTGGTTGTGAACAGCTAACTTTCCATATGTGATTATGAGTCTTTGTGGTACGGAAATAGATTGATGTGATTCATTGGAAATTTTTGTTCTAGTTTGGGAAAATTTGATAATGACATTGTGTAATTATTTCATGCTTTGTGGTATACCTACGTCACAGCTTTTCTACAGATTCGTGCAAGTCTCATCTTAAAAAGGCAGTCTTTATTTATTGCACCTTATGTAGGATTTTGATATTTCTAAACCAATAAATATAAGAACATAGGTGATACATTTTAATTTTTAAAAGGCAATTTCTGAAAAAAATAATTAGAGAATTTAATGGGCCTAACATAAAAAATACCTGAATTTAATTTGTAATCCCAGAAGTTTAGCATAAATAAATCTTAAAATTATTGACATTTTAGGTTAACCTTGTACCTGGACTCTTTACTGGAACTATTACATATTGAAAATCTCATATTCTTAGCAAAAGTGGAAACAAAGAAATCCACTTGACAGCACAATCCTACTCTAATTGAAATCGAACGGTAAAGATTTTCTAGTCATGTGAAAGCAACTGGTGAAAGACACATGCCCTCTACAGCTTTCCTTTGTTCACAAATTTTCTTAAATCGAAGACGTGCAACGCAATGTTTGACGGTAACATCACGTATCATAATGACAGTGGTACCATAAGAAAAATGAAATAATTAGAAAAACTCAATGGTACTTTATAAGAAAAATGGAAGATCACTATCAAAATGGATCCTTGTTAGATAAACTGCTCAATGATTAGGCACCACTGCCCTCTTGTAAGTGTGCCATCTAGCAACCAAAAGATAGAACCCTAAATTCATCACACTCAAGCAAGCCAAAAGCCAGAAAAAGTAGTGAAGGTGACCATAATTCAAGTTATCTGGTATCCAACCAGCCTTGCCATCTCTGGTGCTCACATCAGTCACAATATTGACAAGCATGGTGCTCAAATAGCTGCCCAAAGCAGCAGTTGTGAGAGAAAGAGCAGAACACAAGCTCCTCATGGCATCAGGAGCCTGCTCATAAAAAAACTCCAATTGCCCAATGAAGGTGAAAAACCTGCCAAAATATGGACATGGGCATGTGCTTGAGGTCATAATAATTGTGCTTTCTCACTTCATTTAGTCTCACAAGCTCCAAAGTCCCTGCTGCCAACATGGCAAAAATGGAGATCACAAGCCCAATTGCTATTCTCTGGAGTTGGGTGAAGCCATTGTTTCTTTTTGTGAATTTTCTCACAAATGGAACTATCAAACGGTCATAAACAGGAACCCAGAAGATGACACTGATTGTGTCAAAGAGGGAGAGTGAGGCAGATGGGATTTCAAAGGATTTGGTGACGTGGAGGTCCATTGTGTTGCCTTGGAGCACAAACAATGTCCCCATTTGACTGTAGACTGCTGAGAAGATTATGCCAGTTGCCCATATGGGAAGCAACTTTACTAGGGACTTGAGCTCCTCAACTTGGGTCACAGTGCAGAGTCTCCATGCCATCACTGAGTCTTTGATTTTATCTGATGGAGTCTCGACCGCGGCCTTATCCAAGAAACTACAAAAGTTATTAGCAACGTAAGTTTGACAAGAGAACATTTTCTATTGTTTTATTACGTGGAAAGTTAGCTTTCAAAAGTAACAAAGTCATGATTCTTTGTTACAAACTTACAATTTACCTTAACTCTTCTGTATGATCAAGCTTTCTGCTTCCTTTGACTACAGGTTCCTCATCAGCAGTTTCATACAACAGAGACTTGTCACCAGGAACTTTTACTCTGAATTTCCCGAAGGATGCAACAAACACTTGACAAATGCGAGTCAGGGGACTCCCACCAGGCCTCTGGTTTCGATACAACCGGGTACCCAAAAAGAAGCTCACAACAGCAAGTGCCATGGCCACAGCTGGGATGCCAAAGCCCCAACTCCATCCAACGTTTGTTTGTATCCACACAAGCACAGAGGAAGCCACAAGGGCACCAATGTTGATTGAGAAATAGAACCAGTTGAAGAAGGATCCCTTGTTCTTTTTCTCAGCCTCATCAGAGTCGTCAAATTGGTCTGCCCCAAATGATGAGACACAAGGCTTTATGCCTCCAGTTCCAAGTGCTATGAGGTAAAGCCCCATAAAAAACACCCCTGCTTGTAACCCTGTTGGATGACACACATTGTTTGTGTCACAGGGAGGTTTTAGTCCTTGAAGTGATGCAGATAAGGTCAACAATGTCATTCCCTGCAACAAATTATGGATTTTTGATCATATGGAAAATGGATTTTTAATTTATGGACCAACAAGAATTTTAGTATATAGTTTTGACAGAGAAATGGACTTACAAAAACATAGATGATGGAGAAGGCAGCAATTGTCCAGTATCTTCCTAAGTATGCATCAGCTAGAAATGCTCCAAGCAATGGGGTCACATAGCAAGTGCCTGACCAATTTGTGACATTATTGACAGCAACCACATTCCTCTGGTTCAGTTGAAACTTGAGGTAATTAACCAGATTTGTGTTGATCCCATAGTAAGCCAATCTTTCACAGCATTCATTTCCTGTTCATCAAAAGCCAAAGATTGTAATTAAGCATTTGTTATTCAGCATAATTCAAACAAAAATATTAATTAAGGGAGTTTAATTACCTAGAATATAAGGGCAAGCTTTCCATGTTCCTGTGTTCTTCTTGATTGCAGGCCTGTTTTGGTAATCTATTGTTCCATCCTTGGTATGAATATCTTCTTCTTCCATTAATAATCTTTCTGTCTCACTCATATGAAATTTTTCTCTCTCTTGTGTGCCTCACTTTTATTTTAGTGAGAGAAAGCTTGAGCTCAAGGGAGTTCTTCTATATGCTCTACAGCAAGCAGTTTTATATGAATTCATGGTGCACTGCATATTGACGACATATGGCACGCAATTCAAACGGACCCTTCAAAAGAATGTAACCTATAAATGTAGTGGCACTTGTGTCGTTTTCAGCTGTGGAGGTGACATTTAGGTATGATCAGAAATTGGACTGCTAAATGTATTCAAATTAAGATGACCCTATCTGCAGCAGCAGCGTTTCATTAAATGGTAGGCACATTCAAGTTCAGGTTTCCTGGCACACTTTCTAAGACATACACCTTATGGGGTCGTTTGGAACGGCGGACTGTCATGGACTGGACTAAATCCTGGGACTGTCTTGGATTAGCTCGGATTGGACTAAGCTGGATTAAGTATTGACCTACGTTTGGTGTTGCGTCGGACTAAGAAGCTGGATTGTAAAAATAGTGAAGACCTATGTTTGGTACTGTGTGGGACTAAAAAATAATTATTTTATATTTAAAAATAATAATTGTTAAATAATTAAATGTAGTTTTTTTGTTATTAGAATTACCAAATTGACAATATACATTTCTTTTCCTCCAAACCAAATTCACATGTACATTTCATATGTGCAAAAGTTAGAAATTTTCATATATGCCAAAGTCATCTACATGACTCAGAAATTAGAGGTTTAGTTCGCTACACACAATTCTACCATTAATACATACAAATAAACATCCACAATTTCAAAATGAAACTAATAAACCCCACAACCATGAACCATATGGCTTTAATGCTAGCAAAATGTTATACAATTTGTGGTGTTTCCAAAATGAAGCCAATCTTATCAATGCATCATTTGTGGTGTTTCCAAAAAGATAGATGCATCAAACTTAGCTAGGCCATGTCCTCAAGCATTGTCACTAAGCAACTGCTCAACAAACACTTTCTTGATATCATCATCCAAAGACATGAATATAGAGATGTTTTGTGGCTTCTCCAAAATGAGCTTTAGTGCTGCAATTTGATCTAACGGAGAAAATCCCATTCTCTTGAGTTCTTTGGCAATATCAGATCGATCTTCATTACCTTTTATTATAGCCTCAGTCACCATTTGCATCCTTTTCCCAGATGCTTCAAACAATTTCTCCAATACAGTCACAATCTTCTCTTCATCACTTGAACTTGTAGCTCTTTTCCTCTTATTTTGACTGTTCATAGATTGGCTTCCTTCTATGTTTAAATCCATTGTTCACAAAGTTATTTTGCTGACATTAATGTAGGAATAGGGAGCTCCTCTAAGTTGCAAGCACCTTTTCCACAAAACTTGGGAAGGCATTGCAAACCAATCACTGGAGCCCTGCCGCATAATTGTATCAAACTCTCCCTTTCAAGTATCTATGCTCCATTGCAGTCAAGCGAAACGAGGTAGCTGCGCATCAAATATCTGGTGAATAGCTGCATCTACACAGGAAAGAGGTAGGGGGATTGTTCGGGTCACTCGATCTTCTCCATTACCTTGATGCCATAAGCTTGTATTATATCCATGGCTGCATTACCACAAACAACTCCAGTTAAACTGTTGCAGCCAATGAAATTTCATGTCTAAAAAGGCTAAATAACGAAAGAGAGACCTAGAAGTCTGATATAAATGTCTATGATAAGAGCTTTATTATAGAACACCAAACCAAACGAAAACAAGAGCAAGTGGTTACCTGGGACATATACTTCTGGTTCAATAGGCCTCAAGACCCCTCTTGTTTTGACCTTGTTTCCAAGTATGAGCTGCAAAAGAAGTAAACTTGTTTAGGCATTACCTCACTTCATGGTGTAGAAGAACAGAAACGTATATAGTAAGTACTAGAGCTCCAATGGCTGCCGGGATGCCAACCGTGAAAGCCATGGCGGTGATCATTTTACCATTCTTAGTCTGCCCAAATTCCAGTAAAGTGCCTGAATGAGTGCGTGAATGCTTCTCTCTAAGTCCATCTGGGAACTCAACCTCTACTTCATGATGCAAAAGCACCATATCCTGACCACAAATCACACAAGTTCCAATAACACAAGTTTGGCAATATAGATAGGAATATAAAAGCCGTCTTTGGTATAAAATGACTTGGCTGTGCCAATCCTGTTTTATTTGCTGCTAAGGAGTTTACCTGTTCTGTGCTGGAGTACGCTAATCTGTCTTCCATGAGGAGACAACTCAATCTACACTAAAACTCAAGGTAAGTCCGATATCTTTGTGGCACTCCATCCACAGCTTAAGGGAGTAGGGGGTGAATACTTTATGGACTGTAACATCGCCAAACCGAGCTCTCAGGCAAAAGATGCAGATTTGGCAACCAGACTCTGGGACTTTAGCTTGAGTTTGACAAATGCAAAGTAGTATGGTGTTCTAATATTTTCTGGGTCATGTAGTAGCTGGCTTTTTTCTGCACTGAAATCAAATTGCCAAACTGCAAACTGTAATCACATACTGGACACCATCGCATCCATTTTTTAATTTTTATTGCATCCATATTTTTTTTCAACATATATCGCATTGGCAAAACAGAGTCAAAAACTAAACACCACTCTAAGCTCAACATCTTCCAAGTATACACACATACACAAGAACGATAAACAACAAAAAGAGAAAAAAGGTGAATTGGGTTCTGTCTTTGTAATCAAAAAGAGTCCTACTAGGATTCAATTACCACCTATACATATATATAAGTTAATTCAGCCTTGATTTACTTGAGTTGTTTTGCCAGCCATTTTCTTGATCATTTCTTCCAAGTGATGATCAAACGGTCCACGATATATATACATGGAAGCAGAACATGGACAAGAAGCAATGATGAGCTCAGGCCAGCTGCCAGTGGGATTTAGGTTTATGCCAACAGATAAGGAGTTGGTCACTCACTATCTAATGAACAAGGTGTTTGATAGGCCTGTGCCAGCTGCTGAGGCAATTCAGGACATTGACGCAACCCAATTCTACAGCACCCATCCGAAGAATCTAGGTAATAATTTTCTACCTTGTTATATTATATTATATCGATATGTAATGAAAACCATAAAAACTGAAACAGCAAGTTCAATAAACTCAAGATTCATGCCAAAAGTCTACTTTACTTCTGAATTTCTAGGTTTTCTGAAATACCCAATTGCAAATTAATTGCCAATTAACATCATGTATATATATGTCCCTACAGATTCTACGAAAATTAGAGAAGAGAAGAAGAAAATAACAGAGAAAAGGAAGGAGAGATTCTCATAGCACAGTCAAAATTGTTGAGGAGATTTGCAAAAATCAAAGAGATGGAAGAAGGAATAAGAGAGGTATCCAAAGGGAAAGACCAGAAAAAACTTACCTGCGTCAAGATTCGAAGAAGATGAGTCGATGTTGAACGCAGGAGAGGTGGAGTGGAGTCGCAGAGAAGAAGTGAACTGGAGAGAGGCGTGTTCAATACAGCAAAGGCTTATTTTGCGAACTCATTTTGAGCTTCTCTGTATAACGAGAACGAGTGAGGCGTTTTTTTTACTGTTGGGCTCTACTATCCCATTTACATTAGTCCTCTTGCTAACCAAACATGGGCTTCAGGTCTAATATAGCACAGTCCCATTTAGTGAGCCATACCAAACATGCCCTATGGGGTCGTTTGGAACGGCGGACTGTCATGGACTGGACTAAATCCTGGGACTGTCTTGGATTAGCTCGGATTGGACTAAGCTGGATTAAGTATTGACCTACGTTTGGTGTTGCGTCGGACTAAGAAGCTGGATTGTAAAAATAGTGAAGACCTATGTTTGGTACTGTGTGGGACTAAAAAATAATTATTTTATATTTAAAAATAATAATTGTTAAATAATTAAATGTAGTTTTTTTGTTATTAGAATTACCAAATTGACAATATACATTTCTTTTCCTCCAAACCAAATTCACATGTACATTTCATATGTGCAAAAGTTAGAAATTTTCATATATGCCAAAGTCATCTACATGACTCAGAAATTAGAGGTTTAGTTCGCTACACACAATTCTACCATTAATACATACAAATAAACATCCACAATTTCAAAATGAAACTAATAAACCCCACAACCATGAACCATATGGCTTTAATGCTAGCAAAATGTTATACAATTTGTGGTGTTTCCAAAATGAAGCCAATCTTATCAATGCATCATTTGTGGTGTTTCCAAAAAGATAGATGCATCAAACTTAGCTAGGCCATGTCCTCAAGCATTGTCACTAAGCAACTGCTCAACAAACACTTTCTTGATATCATCATCCAAAGACATGAATATAGAGATGTTTTGTGGCTTCTCCAAAATGAGCTTTAGTGCTGCAATTTGATCTAACGGAGAAAATCCCATTCTCTTGAGTTCTTTGGCAATATCAGA
This sequence comes from Prunus persica, assembly GCF_000346465.2. Classification (NCBI taxonomy): domain Eukaryota; kingdom Viridiplantae; phylum Streptophyta; class Magnoliopsida; order Rosales; family Rosaceae; genus Prunus; species Prunus persica. Next base: position 25,724,909 of record NC_034014.1, read on the forward strand.
TCGATCTTCATTACCTTTTATTATAGCCTCAGTCACCATTTGCATCCTTTTCCCAGATGCTTCAAACAATTTCTCCAATACAGTCACAATCTTCTCTTCATCACTTGAACTTGTAGCTCTTTTCCTCTTATTTTGACTGTTCATAGATTGGCTTCCTTCTATGTTTAAATCCATTGTTCACAAAGTTATTTTGCTGACATTAATGTAGGAATAGGGAGCTCCTCTAAGTTGCAAGCACCTTTTCCACAAAACTTGGGAAGGCATTGCAAACCAATCACTGGAGCCCTGCCGCATAATTGTATCAAACTCTCCCTTTCAAGTATCTATGCTCCATTGCAGTCAAGCGAAACGAGGTAGCTGCGCATCAAATATCTGGTGAATAGCTGCATCTACACAGGAAAGAGGTAGGGGGATTGTTCGGGTCACTCGATCTTCTCCATTACCTTGATGCCATAAGCTTGTATTATATCCATGGCTGCATTACCACAAACAACTCCAGTTAAACTGTTGCAGCCAATGAAATTTCATGTCTAAAAAGGCTAAATAACGAAAGAGAGACCTAGAAGTCTGATATAAATGTCTATGATAAGAGCTTTATTATAGAACACCAAACCAAACGAAAACAAGAGCAAGTGGTTACCTGGGACATATACTTCTGGTTCAATAGGCCTCAAGACCCCTCTTGTTTTGACCTTGTTTCCAAGTATGAGCTGCAAAAGAAGTAAACTTGTTTAGGCATTACCTCACTTCATGGTGTAGAAGAACAGAAACGTATATAGTAAGTACTAGAGCTCCAATGGCTGCCGGGATGCCAACCGTGAAAGCCATGGCGGTGATCATTTTACCATTCTTAGTCTGCCCAAATTCCAGTAAAGTGCCTGAATGAGTGCGTGAATGCTTCTCTCTAAGTCCATCTGGGAACTCAACCTCTACTTCATGATGCAAAAGCACCATATCCTGACCACAAATCACACAAGTTCCAATAACACAAGTTTGGCAATATAGATAGGAATATAAAAGCCGTCTTTGGTATAAAATGACTTGGCTGTGCCAATCCTGTTTTATTTGCTGCTAAGGAGTTTACCTGTTCTGTGCTGGAGTACGCTAATCTGTCTTCCATGAGGAGACAACTCAATCTACACTAAAACTCAAGGTAAGTCCGATATCTTTGTGGCACTCCATCCACAGCTTAAGGGAGTAGGGGGTGAATACTTTATGGACTGTAACATCGCCAAACCGAGCTCTCAGGCAAAAGATGCAGATTTGGCAACCAGACTCTGGGACTTTAGCTTGAGTTTGACAAATGCAAAGTAGTATGGTGTTCTAATATTTTCTGGGTCATGTAGTAGCTGGCTTTTTTCTGCACTGAAATCAAATTGCCAAACTGCAAACTGTAATCACATACTGGACACCATCGCATCCATTTTTTAATTTTTATTGCATCCATATTTTTTTTCAACATATATCGCATTGGCAAAACAGAGTCAAAAACTAAACACCACTCTAAGCTCAACATCTTCCAAGTATACACACATACACAAGAACGATAAACAACAAAAAGAGAAAAAAGGTGAATTGGGTTCTGTCTTTGTAATCAAAAAGAGTCCTACTAGGATTCAATTACCACCTATACATATATATAAGTTAATTCAGCCTTGATTTACTTGAGTTGTTTTGCCAGCCATTTTCTTGATCATTTCTTCCAAGTGATGATCAAACGGTCCACGATATATATACATGGAAGCAGAACATGGACAAGAAGCAATGATGAGCTCAGGCCAGCTGCCAGTGGGATTTAGGTTTATGCCAACAGATAAGGAGTTGGTCACTCACTATCTAATGAACAAGGTGTTTGATAGGCCTGTGCCAGCTGCTGAGGCAATTCAGGACATTGACGCAACCCAATTCTACAGCACCCATCCGAAGAATCTAGGTAATAATTTTCTACCTTGTTATATTATATTATATCGATATGTAATGAAAACCATAAAAACTGAAACAGCAAGTTCAATAAACTCAAGATTCATGCCAAAAGTCTACTTTACTTCTGAATTTCTAGGTTTTCTGAAATACCCAATTGCAAATTAATTGCCAATTAACATCATGTATATATATGTCCCTACAGATTCTACGAAAATTAGAGAAGAGAAGAAGAAAATAACAGAGAAAAGGAAGGAGAGATTCTCATAGCACAGTCAAAATTGTTGAGGAGATTTGCAAAAATCAAAGAGATGGAAGAAGGAATAAGAGAGGTATCCAAAGGGAAAGACCAGAAAAAACTTACCTGCGTCAAGATTCGAAGAAGATGAGTCGATGTTGAACGCAGGAGAGGTGGAGTGGAGTCGCAGAGAAGAAGTGAACTGGAGAGAGGCGTGTTCAATACAGCAAAGGCTTATTTTGCGAACTCATTTTGAGCTTCTCTGTATAACGAGAACGAGTGAGGCGTTTTTTTTACTGTTGGGCTCTACTATCCCATTTACATTAGTCCTCTTGCTAACCAAACATGGGCTTCAGGTCTAATATAGCACAGTCCCATTTAGTGAGCCATACCAAACATGCCCTATGTGTATGGTGTATGTCTTTCTCATCATGTAACTCATCATGTAATTAGTAACAGAGGTGGCATTTGGCATGTCCAACATGGACGATTGCATAGGGCCCCCAACATTATTTTATTATATAAATACTTGTTTTAACTTAAAGGTTAAATACTTTTTTGATCGTTGAATTTTACTGAAATTTCAACTCTCTCTCTCTCCAAATAATTTCTTATAGTCTTACTCTCTAAATCTCTTCAACTTTTTTCTCCCTCTATCTCAATCATAATTGATGATAATTAGTAATTTAGGGGGTGTATTCAATTGTGATTTTAATGGATTGTTTTAAAGCTTAAAAGTACAACGGTATTTGATTAGAATTATTAAGTAATCAATTAAAATATTGTGGTATTCAATTATGATTTTTAAATAATCAATACAAGTCAAGTGATATTCAATTCGGACTTTTGAGGTATTTCATTCAATGGTGTATTGTGTGAGACTTTTGAGTGTATGATATAAATACTAAATCACATAACAAATCTCATCTTCCTATGCATGATTCTCATATATGCTGTCATACTTTTTTTTCCCACTATTTTTGTATGCTTTCGACTGTACAATTAAAAAAAAAAAATTCATAACAGAGACGATAAAGAAACATTAACAAGAGAGACAATATTGCCTCTTCTAGAGCTAATGGGCATTTTCCAATGACTCTTCTTTCCTTGTACACAAGCTTATTAGGAGTAAAATTATATTTTCGATACTTTTATTTTTATTTTTATTTTCCAAAAATCTCCTACTCATTGTAGACATTTCCTCACAAGGAGTTGAAGTCTAATGCCTCAAAGAAGCTTTTTTATTTTATTTTATTTATTTATTTTAAAAATGCGTAGCTGCTACGTTTACAGCCCACATGGCTAAAAAAAATTTCTAATTCCCTATCCCAAAACGTTTGGGACCAGGACAAAACAAAAAAAAGAAAGAAGAAGCCTTACCCATAATCTAGAAGAGACATTGATAAGGTGCAAGGTGTTTTTTTCACTCCACACTTTTTGTCCAAGCTTTGACAAAAACTAGGAGTAGTCATGGGGTTGGGCTAGGAGTTTTCAATATGTTTCTTTATTTTGTATTTCTAGTGCTATATGTTTTGCATTAGGTGTTGGTGGCTTTGGATGTAGCTTCTAGCCTCTGCTTATGCTTTTGTATTTCTATTGTTGGTTTCTCAGTTGTGTTGTGAAAAGTCATGGAGTTGAGCGAACGTGGCTAACTCAAATCCTATCTACACTTTGGGCAAATCTATTTTGGAGAATACGAAAAAGTCCTAAGTGAATTAATGAATCATGGAATTTTGGTTTTATGTTCCCGTTGAATTATTTGTTTGATAATCCTTTATAATATTGGAAAATCATATGGTGATGAGTTTTTAGTTCTAAATTTGTTATCAATATATGTGGGTTTTTTGGTTGTATTTTCATCCAAAAATTTTGTTTTAGGAGGCCTCATTTCTATTGTGCACAGGGCACCTAAAATCTCAAAGTTGCCCCTGCTAATAATGTGGCGTGAGATACAGACACCCACCAATTATATATAATTATGTGTATATCTCTCTCATTATGTGATTAGTAATGTGATCGGTTACACCTAAGATTTACCCATGCCACACCGGCTCAGGCATAAAACTTGTTTAGGGCATGGACGGGATTACATCCAGGGCCAATTGCTTAACTTAAATGCAAAAGGCCCAACCCAATATGTTCGTGATGACCTTGACTGAACCTTGATCTTGATGCTAGTGAGTTAGCATTTGGTTGGGCCGTCTTTGGTTTAAAGATTTGCCTACGCTTTCTGGCCCAACATTACAGCTTCCTGACCTCAGAAGTTTCCAACTATGAAAATTTTGCTTCAACATATTCAGATGAAGTCGTGTTTTCAATGAAAGATACGTTCATTGTCGTCCTTACTTGTTCTAGATGTCCCGTACTTAATTATGAGATTAGATATCAATTCATACTACCTAATACTTAATGGCGTTGATTAAATTAATGTTACTCAACAATTAATATCACTCCTATAGCACTCATTACCAAGCAAAAAAGTTGGCACCTTTTTATTTTATTAGCTTCTTGTATAGGGCTCATGAAATAGAAAAATTCAAACATCGTATCTAGAAGACACTGATAATAAACAATGACGACTGACAACGGTTTCCTCCTTTTTTTTTTAATGTCAAAGAAAAATATTTTTCTCGTTAATTTAGAGTAGTTTGTAGTCGATTTCTACGTACTTTGACATTCTCGGTCGTTCTTTGATGATTTTAGGGCCTATGACAATTCGATCTTCAAGTTAATGGATTTTGACCGTATACAATATGTATCAATACTATTGCATCAAGCAGAAGTGCCTACGCATGATGAAGATTAACTTCCTACCAAATTGACCATCATAACCACACACCTACTTTTAATTTGTCATATACGCATAATAATGTACTCAATGTGTATATATACGAGGGAGAGTGTGGTGTTAAAGTTGGAGAAAAGAAAGAAGAAGAAGAGGACTTTGATGAAGAAACAAACAGAGAAGAGAGAAGTGGATAAAGACTCACTGAGTTTACCCACCGTTTGTTTACTTAATTTGTCTTGGCTTTCAAACAAACCATGATTTCCATGCTGTTGGTGCTTCCATCTGATATATGACCTGAAAGCCATTTCTCAACCATTAACTAATTTGTTTGTGGTCTAAGCATCCCATGTAGACAGTACGTATGTATTTACACTTCCCTCTATACGTATTTCTCAACCAACCACACAGTACATGTATTTTGGCTTTCCGCTACTTCATCGTATACGAAATTACATACGCATTTAATATATTTTGTGTTAAAAATAAGTAAACTTCGGATGTAAGTAAGAAGAAATACGTATACTCAATTGGCACTTCTAGAAGCACTGCAGATTTTGAACTTACAGAAGTATAAAAAACCAATTCTGGTAATACATTATTCTAGCTAGCTTCATATATGAATATGTCATCAAACTTATAAAATTTTTGACACGAACCACTTTGCTTCCATATGTTGTTGAAATTATGACTAGGGTGAACTGAAACAAATCTAAATAATATAAGTAGGTCATGGCCTACCAGCTGCTAGGTTGACCCAGAAGCCTCTGTAGGCAGTAGATAAACATCCTATTAATTATACACTAAGTCAGGGGGACATAATTAACTTGTCTCAAACAAACAAACTCCATAAACAAAAAGGTTAATTATGAGATAAAATTTCATTTAATGAGCTTATTATTAGAATCCGCATTAACCAGAAATTGCCAAGAAATATCAGCTGGCGTGGTCAATTAAAAAACTTTATGTGACATGTAAGATAACACAGGGAAAAACCTCGGTTAGCTTAAGAAATCTTGTTTTTAAAGAGTTCCATCGTCCACCTACCAAGGAAAAACGACATGGCAGCAATGCCTCTCGTCACCCTTTATAAGTTTACGCTGGCCAGTCATGACCATGAACAACAACAACAATACCAAGACAAACAATTAAGAACAGAGAGATCTTTCAGTAGTGTTACTATTGCAGAGAGAAACACAGAGAGAGAGAGAGAGAGAGAGAGAGAGAGAGAGAGAGAGGGAGAGAGCAGTGATAAATGGAGTCGTGGGTTCGATTTCTCGTGCTTTTTCTGGCGTGCCTTCTTCCGGGTTTGGTTGAGAGCAGAATCCGACACTACAAGTTTAATGTAAGTACTTTAACCACATTGTACTTGCTACATAATTTTTTGTTGCATTGTTCTTGCTATTTGGTTTTTGTTACATTGTTCTTGCTGTATAGTTTTTGTTATGGCCCTTGTGACATTCAAAGTTGGCAAAAACCAAAGGCTGTCCAAGACATGGCAAGAGATGATTAATCGAATTGATTCAACTTAATCAAGAACTTCTCTGATACTGAATTTGATCAAACTGGTCTTTGTAGTTTGTAGATAATTAAATCATATCTCAGAGTGAGACATGGATTTCTTAGACTAAAAGATAACTGACAGGGAGGTATATCCAATTTTAAAATGAAAAGTACATGGATGGTACAACCTCAAAACCTAAAAGTTACACCTTCAATCATTTTGCTGCCAAATGACATTGCATTGCTAATTTCTCACAACAACATTACAATATGCACATTTTATAATTGATTAACATGCTCAGTTAGTCCTAATAAGTCTAACAAGAGTAATTTTTAACTTTGGTTTTTCCCCTTTGTCCCTTTTGGTGACGTGCTTAGGTGGTCTTGAAAAATACTACCAGACTATGCTCCACCAAGCCGATCGTAACCATTAACGGTCGGTTCCCGGGGCCAACCCTCTATGCCAGGGAAGACGACACAGTGCTCGTCAAAGTTACCAACCATGTCAAGTATAATGTTTCCATTCACTGGTGAGAATTTAGAAACCAATTTAATTATATACCACTACATGACTAATCATCAATCTATAATTCACATTAAATTCAATGTACATAATAATAATAATAATCTAAATTACCAAATTAAATTTTGGTCCGGCAGGCATGGTGTCCGGCAGCTGCAAACTGGTTGGGCAGATGGTCCAGCATACATCACACAGTGCCCAATTCCCCCAGGCCAAAGCTATGTGTACAACTTCACCATCACAGGGCAAAGAGGCACACTTCTTTGGCATGCGCATATTCTCTGGCTAAGGGCCACAGTCCATGGTGCCCTTGTAATTTTGCCCAAGCGTGGTGTGCCTTATCCATTCCCAGCACCCCACAAGGAAGTAAATGTCATATTAGGTGAGACTTAATCTCTCTGTTTTTTTTCTTCTAATAACAACGCAATTGCAGGTGAATGTTTGATTTTATATAAATTAATTAAACAATATGCACATTGCAGCTGAATGGTGGAAATCAGATACTGAAGCAGTGATCAATCAAGCTCTCAGTTCTGGTGTAGCACCAAATGTCTCGGATGCTCACACCATTAACGGCCATCCAGGCTCCGTTGCAAATTGTTCTTCCCAAGGTACGCACACATGAATGACAAATAACATACCAGGCTGTCTGACGAGAAAACATTTCTAACATATCCTAATGCAGGCGGCTTTACATTGCCTGTGGAAAAAGGCAAGACCTACCTGCTACGAATCATCAATGCTGCGCTCAATGAGGAGCTCTTCTTCAAAATTGCAGGACACAAATTGACCATAGTGGAAGTAGATGCTACCTATGTGAAACCATTCAAAACAGACACCATTGTGATTGCCCCAGGGCAAACCACCAATGCCCTCATCACGGCGAATCAAAACTCAGGCAAGTACTTGGTTGCAGCCTCACCATTCATGGACTCTCCCATTGCTGTCGACAACCTCACTGCCACTGCAACTCTGCATTATTCAGGCACACTTGCAACCACACCCACAACTCTCACCAACCCACCTCCCCAAAACGCAACCCAAGTTGCTAACAATTTTATCAACTCCCTCAAAAGCTTAAATTCCAAGAAATTTCCAGCCAAAGTCCCATTGAAAATTGACCACAACCTCTTGTTCACAGTTGGGCTCGGGATCAACCCATGCCCTACTTGCAAAGCAGGTAATGGGAGCAGAGTTGTGGCAAGTGTCAACAATGTCACATTTGTTATGCCAACAACTGCTCTTCTTCAAGCTCATGTTTTCAACATCAGTGGGGTTTTTACCACCGATTTTCCCGGCAACCCGCCAAATACCTTCAACTTTTCTGGAGGTCCATCTGCAAATGCGAGCATGGCAACCACAAATGGGACAAAGCTTTATAGGCTGGCTTATAACTCGACTGTTCAACTCGTTTTGCAAGACACTGGGACTATAGCCCCTGAGAACCACCCTGTCCATTTACATGGATACAATTTCTATGCTGTGGGGAGGGGAGTGGGGAATTACAATCCCAAGAAGGATCCTAAGAAGTTTAATCTTGTTGATCCTGTTGAAAGGAACACAGTTGGAGTGCCATCCGGCGGATGGGCAGCTATCCGATTTCAAGCAGATAATCCAGGTAAAATATGTAAAAATCATCTATTATATGAGCCCGTCATATTTATTGTTTCTCATAACATGTACGTGAGATCCACTATTATATGATGGAACCTATGTACATATTATGAGAGGAACGTCACATAGTACAGATTGATATAAAAATTCCTCTATCATTATAGGTAATTGAGATTTGGTGCTAGTTTAATTCACTTATAACCTTTTGTTTTCCCAAATTTGTTTGCAATTTTCAGGTGTGTGGTTCTTGCATTGCCATCTTGAAGTGCACACGACGTGGGGGCTTAAGATGGCATTCCTGGTGGACAATGGGAAAGGACCGAATGAATCAATTCTACCACCTCCAAGCGATCTCCCCAAATGTTAATGCAGCCAAAAGGGGCCTCTAGTCTTGCAAGTAGAGAGAACTAACAAAAAAGGAGACGTGCGGACTCAAAGGCACATGATCAAGAAGAAGAAGAAGAAGAAAGAGCGGATGAATAAACAAACAAAATTATATATATTTCTAGATTCAAACTTATTTCTTGAGTGACTGAAAAAATTTGCTCAAGCAAAGTTTGAGTTAATTTTTGGTTGTTGAAGTGAAGAATACCACATTTTTTTTCAAGAATTAATATATGTATTGGATCTTGGATGTGCAAGTCTTTGTTTATCTATTATAAAGTTGTGAAATGGAATTTTAAATTTCTTTTTCTTGTGACCTCTATTTGCATATTTGACATTAAAAAACATCATATCCTGATAATGGGGTATAACTCAGTTGGTTGAACTCTTCCATCTCCACCCATATGAACAGAGGTTCAAAATCCCAATCGCTTGTGCAGCTCCTCTTCTTCATTTATAGAGAGACCACAAACTTATGAGTAAATGACATGGGCCATTGAAGTTGGTAGAGGCTCTTTAGCATAAGATATGACTTTATGTCATGGGCTGTCCCAAGGGCATTATTTTCCTATAATGAAACAATTTGTGACAGATTTTTCTGATCCAAAAATACTGAATCTTAAACAGGTAGCATGTAAATCCTAACAAACCTTAAAAAAGAGAGAATTAGGGCACTAAATGATAGGTTTACATAGAATTAGCTCTATTTGCAATATTTGGTGAAGGTTCTATACAAAATGTTTCTAAGGGTAAACCTCTAGCGCTAACCCTTTCGTATAAAAATAATCTTAACTTTTTCTGTAACTTTCACTTTTGTTTTTCCTTTGTCAGTAGTGCAACAATCAATTATTATGGCCACCTTTCTTGTATCCCTTTTCATTCTACTTTATGCGTGCCGTGTATTATGAAAACATACACTTTATATTCAATGAGATATTTGTATTAGTCAGAGATAACTCCCCTTGTACTTGAGACGGTAGACTACTCAGTTAATTCGACGACTGAACTTTTATGTATAGAAAAGCTCGCCTAATCCCTTAGGACATAACCCAATTTTTGTACTTCTCCTCTTCTTATCAATAAAATCCTATCGCCTCGTTATAAAAAATAAAATAATTAAAAAAAAACTTCAGGAGAAAACTTCAATTTCTTCATTTATTGTTCCTAATAGATTGGTTTTTATGATGATTTAATATTGGTCATACTTCTAGGGATAGTTTATGTATTTTTATAATTAAAAAATAACAAATATTTCCAATACATTATTGGTTCCCTATTTGACTTTACTTGTAATTTGAACTTATCCTCACATGATTAAGATTAAGATTAAGATTAATTAGTAGATGAAAATGACCAGGACAAGTACACATGTGACGCCTAACATGTACCATAAAATAAATATTTTTATAATAATATCAGAAAACAATTATATATGCAAGAGTGCACTTTACCGACAGTTATTCACGACTTTCAAAGGTTAAATTAATGATTAATTTTTCATGAACTCGTGTGGGGTGCGATTGTCATTAGCAACCAAATTGAATTTGTCATACTATCATACTAACTATCTGGGATATTTTCGAAAAAAAGGAGATTGGTCATTTTATACGAAATTACGAAAAGGCCCACATGCGCATTCTGTCACCAATCAGCGAATCACAGGCTGTCCATTTCAAAGTCTCTCTACATTGTTGTTGTTGGGTTTCTCTGTTTCTCTCTCTACGCTCTGCGCCCACAAAGCCCATACCAACCAATCACAACTCTACAACTTTGACCTCTCTTTTTCACTCTCCTCCCTCTACTTGTTCCTGTTCCATAGATCCCCCGTCTCTCAATCAAAGCCTTCTCTCTCTCTGTATTATTATTCACTGCCTATAGCCTACAAACCTAAAAACCACATTTAAAGAAAGAAAAGAAATTTCCCACTCTCTTCTTCAGCTCACCTCTGCAAAAGCACTCTCCTTTATCAAGTTTCCTTACTTGGGTCTTGTTCTCCTTTTGGGTTTTCATTATAATCTTCTCAAGTTTTCTTCTGCGTACTTAAATTTCGCTCTCCAAGCTCCAAGCTTTCCTGAAAACTTGATCTGGGTTTTGCTTTTTTTTTTTTGTCTGTGCCTTTGAATCTGGTGTGGAGGTCTAGGGTTTATCTTTGACAATCCAAGATCTAATATTTTCATATTGCTTATCGAATTTCCCCCCTTGGGTTTTGGAAAGGTTGGGCCTTTTTCAGATTCCTCAACATGTGCTTGTGTTAAAACCCCACTGAGATTCCTTTTCAAATGCTACTCCTTGATTAATGCTTCTTTGGTCATAAAGACCTTCACTTCTCTGCATTTCCTATCTGGGTTTTCTCTCTCTTTGAGCTTTCAAAGAGAGAGAGAGAGGAGAGAGGAGAGAGAGAGAGAGACAAACAGGCTCATTGTTTTACTTATCCTTGGCTTCCTTGCTATGTGATTCAGTTTCCCAGTTTGACCAACTATATAAAAAACCATGTACAGAGGAATTGGAATTCTATCTCCAACCTCGTATCTTGAGAACTCAAATTGGTTGTTTCAAGAGAGCAATGGAACCGAGTGGACTGCAGAAGAGAACAAGCAATTTGAAAATGCTCTTGCTCTTTATGATAAGGATACTCCTGATCGATGGTTCAAGGTGGCAGCCAGGATCCCTGGAAAGACTGTAGGCGACGTGATCAAACAGTACAAGGAATTGGAAGAGGATGTTAGTGATATTGAAGCTGGGCTTATCCCAATCCCTGGTTACACCAGTAACTCTTTCACATTGGAGTGGGTTAACAATCAAGGCTTTGATGGGTTGAAACAATTTTACGGTGTTGGTGGAAAGAGAGGCACCTCGACCCGGCCTGCTGATCAGGAAAGGAAGAAAGGGGTGCCATGGACAGAAGAAGAACACAGGTACTTACATGCCTATTGAATATATCATATATACTACTCATTTGTCCTTGTATTTACTCTGCCAATGGTGAGTGTCAGTGAGGAGAGACATGTTTTGAGAGCAAGTTCTTGAAACCCTTTAAAAGTCTGGAACATGAATTTTTCCTAGAATTGAACCTGTTCATGGCTATGGTAAAGTTGAAATTTTAGCTGGAGAAATGTTAGGTGGAGAACCTGAAATTATTATGCATAGTTTTGAGAGTTAAAGTCTGCTAGATCTGGTGAATTAGGTATAGTTCGTACAATTTAATATACAGATGAACAGTATAACTGGTTTAATAATTGGTTTACTATAAAGTGTTTTTGGCTTGCGTCCTAGTGTCTTCTTGCAGCTTTTGATGTGGTGTTCTTTGATAATTGTACCACAGGCAGTTTCTGATGGGTCTTAAAAAGTATGGTAAAGGTGACTGGAGAAACATCTCTCGCAATTTTGTGACCACAAGGACGCCTACTCAGGTAGCCAGTCATGCTCAAAAATACTTTATCAGGCAACTTACAGGAGGAAAGGACAAGAGAAGATCCAGCATCCATGATATCACAACCGTCAATCTCCAAGATAACAAACCTCCCTCACCAGACAGCAAAAGCCCTCCATCATCAGACCATTCTTCCACAGTGGTGCAGTCACAGCAGCATCAAAAGGTGACTGGCATGAGTGAACAACAATTTGACTGGAAATCGCCGAATGAGGGGCAGCCTATGGTTTTCAATTCAGCAAATGGGAGCACCATGGGACCATTTTGTGGGATTTCTTCATATGTACCTAAGCTTGAGGAGCAAAATTTTCTCAGTGGCAATCTTCATGGATCTCAATTGGGGCATTACAATGCCCGTTTTCAGATGCAATCGATGCGATACCAGTGAACCTGTGCATGAGGGTGCTAGAGCTATAAAAATGCCAGACTTTATTGCTCTCCCTCCATGCTACATCAAGGTTTTTATGTGGTGAAAAAGTTGATGATGAAGACATTGAGTTAGTCCCCTAGTTTTAGACTCTACAGAGAGATCAGTTAGTTCATCTTGTGATTTAATATTCAAATTCTGAAAGTCCGAAAGAAGGGAAGCTTATTTACATGAAAGCTTGAGCTTTATCACTTGTGATTCTGGTTGTGTGCTTGGGGATTTTGAGAATAGTCAGAAATGAGAGAGTAATTTTGAGATTGAGTTTGCATGTCTTACAAATATTCTATTTCAAGCAATTTTCTGCAAAAAAGTGACTTGAAGGTACATACAAATAAATGAAAACCACCCTTGTTACTTGCATGAAGTAAGCCATGCAGCTTCCAAAATTCACACAGTGGGTGGGTTACTGGCATCAGTGAAGAAAAAAATTTGACAGGGAATCTATTTTAGCGGTTGAGATATGTCTTAGGATATCAAGACCTTGATCTACTTTAAGAAGATATTTATGAACAGTGCAGAATAAACTGTAGCTTTTGAATGAAAAAACCCAAAAGTCTGTCTGTGGCATGGTTTCAACGCACAGAATTATGCATGCTTTGCTTTACAGGCCATGTCATCAGATGCCTCGGTCCACTGCATTTCTGCAAATGACAAAGTTTAATTGGATCTGTTTAACCCTGACTCTTTTTATGCAAACTAGGATTAATATATGCCTCTGACTGCACCTTGATTGATTACATTTGACAATCGAATCTTGACTCTAAGCTAAGACCAAGAGCCACTAATTTGGGCATCTCATGCTTCATTCTACCCTCTTTTCACTTTGTTCTCTTCTTGAGGATGACTCTTCTTTTTGTACTCATCATATTTAGCATTATATTCTTTTGGTCACATTGGATTCAATTTAGCCCTTAATTTATCACAATCCTAACTCATTTTTCTCATCCTGATTCTTCGCTTCAACTAACTCAAAACTTTATATTTAAAGTTACGTTCAAAAGTATAAAGCGACAGATTATTAGTGATTCATGTATTATGAGACCTGCATGAATCAACGATTTACAATTCTCCACGCGCGTACAACACGGTAGCGTAAGTCTCGAATTAATTCTACTTAATTTTTTTAATAAAGAAAATAGCCGTACACCAAAGAATAAAAAGATCCGTACAACATCCTCCCTCCCTTCCTCCAAAAGAAAGGCAATTGTCAGTGGCACTGGTATCTGCAGAGAGTTGGGATTTCCTTGACTGCTTAATGTAATAAGCAGAGGGAATCATGGTTTAATGATTCGTAATTGTACTATGCCAGATAAAGAAACTTCAAAAAGGCTACTACTATATTGTTCTTCCAACCCCTTCCTCTCCTAAAGAGCCCTATGCAAAATTTATGGGACATCAAAGCTTATTATTAGCTACCATTTGTATTAACTAATCACTCTTTATGCCAAAGGCGCATTATATAATTTTTTGTTTGCACCTCAAAATGGGCTTTGGATTCTCTGAGAAAATAACGTCTTGACTTTTATTGTGTGAAAGCACTTTCATTACTAAAGGTATCATCTTGCTAGTCAAATGCAATGTGGAGAGAATGATCTTGACCATATATCAACTCTTCGGTGGTTTAGTTAGACTAATATCACATGTGGTTATATTTCAGGTCCTTGGGAGTAAATGTACTTGACCTCTAAACGTCCAAACTTGATGGTTTCGGATGAAATTGAGTTGAGTACGTTTGAATAAAGGGTCATTCGAATTTGAGATTGCCTAAATGCATTGTTCACTATGGATGAGGAGTCATCCCACCCAAGATCTTGAGCCTATGTAGTTTACCCAAGCAGACACTACATGTGTGGAACTCTCTTAATCATTATAAAAGGTAGGACTTACCACCAACTTTGAGCTTGACAAATAAGATCAAGTAATTTTTTCTGAGCATCGTTGTCTGTAACACGTATCATCTTCTAATTGGAAGTTCAAAATTTACCCCCACAAATTTACCTAGAATCGAAAATCTCAAACAGTTACATGTACAGTCAAATCTTGTAATATTGTAGTTAAAATTGAAGGAGGATGGTACATATTCCTATTCTTATTCATAGTTGGGCCCTTTGTTGAGTTGCTTGCTGTTGCTAATTGCTGGCACTAACATTATTGTTGCTTTTTTGCAACCTTCATTTCATGAAAAGCCTAGTGCCCACCACCCTATTGCTTGGACACATTATTTTGGTCCCACCCACTAGACAAATACTTCGAGGCAACATGACCGGTGTGAAGAATCCTACCAAAAAAGGGAGAAGAAAAAAAACACTTGAGCTATTAAATGACAAAATTACCCAACTTTCTTTTTTAAAAGAAGCAACTTTTTCTGCAAGTTGCATCGGAAAAGCACTTTGGCCACCTTTATTCTAATTTTGATTATATAACTTTTGTGTTGATTTATGACCACATACCCTAGTCCCTCACAACACAAATTTTTTGGCTTTCTTGTGTTCCTTCAATGTTTATGCAAAAGTATTCTGATTCTTCTCTTGAGTGGTTTCAAACTTTTAATTGACATGCCTCTGCTCAGCCATGTGTAAATTAAAATTTGGTTACCCACATGGTCCCTTAAGTGACAAAATAATGAGTACACATGAGACTGAACTGTAAACTCGTCTATTCTTATTAGCTGGTGATTGCACGTATGCCGAATTAAAAATTTGGTCACATAGTTTAGAAACTACTGCATTCATGAAAAAGGAAAGAAAGCTCAGTGAGTAGTTGGTGGAGTTATTTATTAATTTCCCATGGTGCATCATTGTTGTTGTAAGTTAATGAATGTCACCAGAAAAGAACTGAAAGGAGGAAGAAAGTGGAAGAGATTTCATATGTCTTTATAACCAATGATCATATAATAAACATAATTAAGCTTCACATTTTGCATATCCAAACAAACGAACACATGTTTTTAAAATACTTTTTAACAGATTAAACTAATTTCAAATTGAAAAGTGGTTGTTGGGAAATTGCAAAACACACACACACACCCCAAAAAGTTGATTATATGAGGTGGGAAATGATCCGTGTTGAGCTGCGTAGGCAATGTGAGGGTGCAATTCCTTGTCATGTCTTCCATTGCTTGGTTCAATTGAACTCTTTGATGCTTGGTGAAGGCTATCTGTTCCAAATTCTCCTTTGCATGCCAAATTTGGTAGAGATCGAATAGGCA
This sequence comes from Prunus persica, assembly GCF_000346465.2. Lineage (NCBI taxonomy): Eukaryota > Viridiplantae > Streptophyta > Magnoliopsida > Rosales > Rosaceae > Prunus > Prunus persica. Next base: position 25,740,941 of record NC_034014.1, read on the forward strand.
GCTGAGGGGGAAATTTATTATAATTAATTTGCTGCCTACCAAAAAGCAATTTAAAAAGAACAAGAGGAAATTGGTAAGCTTTTTTCTGCATGCAGATGGGTTGTTGTTGGTATATATGGGCATTGCTGATAGGCTCCAATGGGTTTGTTTAAACCCCTGCGCATGTGAGAAATTATGAGTTTGAATAATATATCATGTCTAATTTGACCCAACTTCGAGTTTCAATTAATAAGTGAATTATCTGTACAGGATCAAACTGATTTTTGATTATACATAAGAAGGAACTAGATTAGATGCATGATTAAATTTTGAGCTGACTTTGTATCAAGGTCAACTGTCAACCCCTTTCATGTGATTAATTTTGACTTTGTGTCTAAGAAATATATTTTAATTCCCATTTTTTTTAAATGAAAAAGAAAGAATGAGAATATAATTTCCTCAAACTTTGAGGTCCATTGATTTTTGAAATTCATAATTTCGTCAATTAAGATATCTTCTAATATTAAGATCAACGGCGGATTCAGGAATTTTTATAAGGGTAGGTTAAATTTCTTTTATTTTACAGAGGAGATATATTTTAAGACTTTTTTCTCTTGAAACAAAAATGTAAATAAAATTTTATAAATCAAACAAAGCCACAATACGAGCAAATATAACACAAAGAAATACAAAATATAAATAAATACCAAACAATCTCAAAAAAACGTTCTTGTACAAAACTATCCTTATCAACAAATCTTAAAACAATGGTCATTTGCTCTCTATTAGATGCATCTTTTGCTTTATCAACAAGATATAATAAGTTGATTCTCCAAAAATACTAGACATTATAAATCATATATGCTAATTAATAATTCAAGTTGCAAAAATAAAACATATATCAACAATCTCCAAAAGTTTTCACTCAAACCCTAAATCACTTAACAACAACAATTAAAATTGGAATTGAATATATATATATATATATATAACTTACCAAGATTGAAGAACCCACTCAAGATAGGTTGGTACAATTTTTTGGAGGAGGAGAGCTATTTTCTCTAGGTTCTCAAGGTTCAAATATGGCGTTTTGGGTGGCTAGAAGAAATTTTTTTATGTTTGCTCTATGTGGGCGTAGCCCAATATCAGTATGATTAGAATAGCTCAAGTTGATAGAGCCTTAGCGTGAGTTCTGCTTCCAATCAAATTTATATAGGTTTGGATTGGATTGACATTTATTATTTCCTATATGCTTTAAGAGTGAGCTTATTTTAAATAGAGGACTGAGCTATTATTAATTTATTAAAAAAAGAAAAACAATGCATGTGTGGGCTAATATTTATTTGAGTAGGAATAAACCTATAATAATAAGACCATGTTTAATATTTCATAAATGTTCCCCTAGGCTGGAGCCCACTCCAGCCTAGCCTTAGGTTCGCCTTTGATTAGGATGAAATGTACCACTAAACCAAGAGCTAGTTTGTAATCAATATTGTGAAACTATTTTTAGAGATGACGTAGTGTAAAAAAATCATATTTTGAAAACTTGACTTCGGTGTTTTGCTAATGAGATCTAGCCTAGTGAAAAATGGTCCTGACTTGCAGAGCAGTGGTCTTAGGTTTGAACCCCACATAGTAAATTGATAGTGTGTGTGTGAAACGCCATTTCCCTTGTAGTTTAGATTATCATAATTAAGAAGAGTTAAAAATAAAAAACTGGACTTTGATTTATGAAATTGGATGTTGAAACCCATTTGGGTTATTTTTCCATTCAATATTCCTTGTGTTGCTCATAAATAGAATTCTCATCTTGCCATCTTCCGAGTCCAGCCCACATTTTCCGGGTCACCTTACCGTGACCCATTTTCCATAAGAAAGATAACACTCCCTGCGTCCACCAAAACCCACTAAACGGGCTCAGCCTGGGACTCTGGTTCGGGCTTGGGCTCTCTTCATTTGCATTTGGTTCTCTCATCTGGTACCTGTAATTTTGTTGATCATAATAATTTCACCGTACCACAAGTCAATCAACGGATTGTGATGCTCCACGACATCTACAACATATGCTCTACAATTAATAAAGGCCAATAATAAAATATTTGGGTTTCCAATCAATCATCTTCAGAAACATTTTTCTGATCTTAATTACAATAAATATTTTTTTGGTCAAGTTGATTACAACAAATAGAGAAATTCTTCTTTTGTTTTTCCTTCTCCTTCCCCATCTGTTTTTCTTGACACTTCGTTAATTATTAAAAAAAACATTTTATGAAAACAACAAAAACCAGAGCAATGATACTAATTCACAAGTTATAATATAATAAAATTATGATTTAATATTAATGAATAATACCAATTTTAGCATTGGATGATGGTCGCATCAGAAAACTTTTCGTTGCACATATATGTATGAGAGATTTTTAACAGTTTATGTATTGTAAAATTTCACATGCATTAACGATTAGAAATCACTTTACTCACGCACAGAGTACACAAAACTGAGGAGACGTAACTTATGCAACGATCAGAGTTCACTTAATGTGGTGCATGCACAGCAGGAGCAGCTAGCTAGAGGGTGCCACTTAATAGAAGAGGCAAGCCGTAGCTATAAGACTGTTAGGCATTCATGTCATTTGAGGACCAGGTCTTAAAAGACTCTCAAGTCTTAGCCGCCTCCTTCCTTGTTGGTTCAGTGAGCACCACTCACTAATTTCCAGGCGCACCAAAATATTGACCAATTTTTAATTCTACTAAAAATTCCATTCAGCAAGGAAAACATGGAGAAACTTAACACCACCAACTTTTTCCTATTCTATCTCTCTCTCTCTCTCTTTAAATCTTTCAATGTTTGATGTGGTGAATTGAAGCCCGATAAGACCAACTGGGACTGTATTCAATTCATGTGCAATAGTTTCGTTTCGTGAGTTGCATTATACGACTGAATAGAATTTATAATCTTAGTTAAATTGATTGCCTATTTCTATTATAGGGTAGTAGGATTATGAATTCCACCAAAGTGTTGAAATTAAGTTGAATTGAATTATGTGTAATCTTGCTAGACTATGTAATAGCATATTTTAATTAATCATGTATAGTACGTACCAAACACATAATTGAATTAGTATTATCGTCTCCAATTCAATGCTTCATTATTCAAACCAATCCCAGTAGTCTCCATGTAATCACATTCTTCCATGACCTTGGTTTTTTCTTGTGACACATCTGGAATTTGTGTCGGGATATATAATGTAATGGATTGGCTCTGAGACTTTGTTTCAAACTAGTACATATATACAGTTGTCCGTGACTTCATTTTGCCCACACTATCCGATTACAGCCAAAATAGACCTATGTGTTTGCCAGACTTGCTATGGCCCAGGGTTGTTTGTTTGCAAAGGGGAAAACCATAAACCAGAAAACATAAAACTAAAGCTGAAAACCATCATGTTGGTAGTTAGTTTTGCTAGGGATCGATTGTGTGTTGTGCATATAACAAGTAGAGAACTTCATTTGCCAACTGGGTTCGACTGTTGAGGGGGTTGAAAACTGAACTGCCCATGTTGTCGTCTTTCTGAAATAGGGACATTGCATCTAAACGAATCATGGCAAAACCATACATGCCATCAAACCAAGCACACAGAGAAAGAGGGTGTGCTTATTTGTGCCAGCTTGTCCCTCACCTAAGTTGTTGTTGAAAGAGATGGTTGCTCAGCTTGTTAATGACCAAAAACCAATCATTTTTTGGGGTTGTTTTTGGTGATGACCAAATCATTGAATGGTTCAAAACTTTTAATTATTTCACATTCTTGAGCCATTGAACCTAACAAGCTGATGACGTAATAGCAAGTTCCATTTTAGAATACGATATTAGATTTCTGTGGTCTGCAACATAAGTATTTGTTTGATATGTCTCGTAAGAGAACATTATTCGATCAACTTTATTCTTTGAAATATCTTCTTAACTTGCACTGGCTAGCAAAAGCCTCATAAATAAGTAGTCGATCCTCCGGATTATATTAATTACTTTTTTTAGGATTATGTTCATGCACCAATGTACAACTAATCATTGGGATTCTAATAGTTAAATTGTTATTACCAAATTATGTTGGTAGGAACCAGGATGAGTGGGGAGTTAGCATCTTGTCAAAAGCACAATTAGAAAAACCTCATAATTCATTTCCTTTATGGAAAAGTAGTTCATCTTTTTTCCTTTGGCTTTTGTCGCATAGTGTTCATTGATCTCCTACAGTAAGATAAAGAGGTTCATATCCTCTCTCACCCTCTGCGTCGAATTTGCTCTACAGGTTGATGAGAGGACCTGAAACGACTATATTCGGACAATCTTCTTTTTTTTTTTTTTTTTTTTTTTTTATGGTCTTTATATGCTCTCTCATCTCAACACCACTAATTTTACTAACTTTTCATGCGCCAAGTTTATTGATGAATTTTACTTCTACTTATCTAACCATTTGTTCTGTAAATCGGGTCTAGTTAACAATATAATCAATAAATACGATAGAAATGATTTAGGGTTTGAAAGATATTCCAGTAGTGCTGTTAATATAAAACTATTGCACCTAGAGCATTATTAGACTACTAACTAACTTTTAATTTGGTGATACCTAATTTTCTTTTTGAAGATTTAAAATGTTCCAAATTTGACTATTGATAAATAAATAAAAAGTAGTATCGGGGAAGGTGGATAGAGGTTAACTACTAATTAAGGAGGTTTTTTTTATAGAACTTTTGGGATTGCATTAATAATTCAGCCAAAAAAATCACTAGCCATGAAGAGTCAATACAAACTAGCCACAAAGGGGCATTACAATAACATAATGATTTAACATCAAAATGAAGACAATTTGGGGTTCCTCTCGTATAACGATCACGTATTATTGAAGAAACTCTAACATAGGCATCCCAAATAAGAGTGCAAACTCAGAACAACCAAAAATAGATAAAGCTTGAAAAAACCAAGCTATACAAAAGAAAGATGGAAAGCTCTCACAAAGGAATTATAAAAAACTCTCACAAAAGAAGAGATGAAAAACACACAGAAAATTCAAAGAGGAGAAGGGAAAAGAGAGGAGGAAGAACAATGACTTCCTTTCCCGTTAAAGTGAAAACGGACTATAGAGTGTTTTTTGAGAGAGGGAGGCTAGGGTTTTCTTTCATACAGAGAACTTAAACATTATTGGGTCAACTATATAAGGGGACTAGTGGGTAATTTTTAACTTATTAAGTGTTGGGTGGGCCAAAAGAATAGGCTCTTCCCATGCTTAAGAACACACTTTTAAATTTCAACCCTAATCTACCTTCAGATTCATGAATATCAAGATATCATGCTGAATTGTGATCCCATGTCAAGGAAAACAATCGAGTAGGACGGCCTCAATTGTTTTTGTCCTGGTTTGTTTGATCAGTTAGGATCTAATGGGCTAAAGCCAGGTGGGTTTTGACAATGTACTTGACTTCTGTCGACGTCTTATATCAATGAAAGTTCAGGCGTTTAACATGCAGTAGAGAACCCTAGCCAATAGAATTCAGACACGTCTATGCGGTTGCTATATGATTGGCCCTAGTTGATCAGTATCTTGTTGGCCACTGGAATCTGCTTTGAGATGTTCCATCCATGGTGGAACAAAGGCTGTGATTAATTGGACCCCGTTTGTTGATTAAATCAGATTAATTTAGAAATACCAGGTGGCAGCAGCAGCAGGTACCCGATTACATTCTCAGTTATCGTTTGGTCCATGGCTCTTATCCGTCAAAGTAGACATGTTTTGTCACTTAATTAGATTTTGTTTAGATATGTCCCGGAGCACTGATCATTAAATTACTTTTATCAAGTTTGTGTGGATGATCTCACGGCCACTAGTTAATCAACTTTTAAGCCTACACATATGACCATGTAGAAAACATTCATTGAACACTCCACAATAATCTTATGTATTTTGTTTTTGTTTTTTTTTCCTTTTTTCTTCTTCCTTAAAGTCCTATAACAGTTTTGGTAAAGCATTTTGTTCTCATGCTTAGTATAAGAGCTTTGTTAATTGTTTAATCACCGGGGGAGGACGGTCGATTTGAATTTCGATCTCCTCTAACGTATCACAGAGAAATACTACCATGTTAAGAGCTAATTAATTGAGATCATATTAAAAATCTCATATGTACGGAAAAGACAAGTGATCGAAACTGGGAGTCAAATTTGCATAAAATTGGATTTTGTTGTTTCTAAGTTTGCCCATGTCAAGTTGCTCTTCAATCATTTGATTCGTCCAACAACGCGAAAGAGAAAGACTAGTGTTCTATGATGAGTCAGAAAACACTTTGTTTTGAAATTTCAACTCAGTCCCTCTAAAGGTTCATTAAGTTTATCCATGTTTAGAAGGGTCTGAAAGGAGTCCCATCTTTTTGGTCCTGGTTGTTGTACCTTTCCTTTTGTCTTCTTTCCTGGTTTAAAAGCAGTTTATTTTCCCAAACAGAACAAACCAAAGATTGTTGAGTTGAGAGAGAGAGATATTATTGAAGGCAAAATTAAGTAAGCAGACGCTGATTTTTCACGTTTTTAACACCAGGTGTTACAATTCCTTTGGTCAAACGAATTGGGCGGCACTACATATAATTGGGATAGAAAATCCTGTTCATCAACTTCAATAGTTAAAGTGAAAACTGGCTTTCCCAGAAGAAGCAAAAATCATATGGCACGTGTGCGATATGCATTTGTTGATCTCTGTGTAATGACCACTTTTGAATATAAGCCAAGTTGATGATAGGGGGGGGTGTGATGGTAATTCTCTTTATGCACAAGAGTTGTTAAGCTGAGAAATTGTGTTTCTTATATGTGTTTAGTCTGGGAATCAAAACATTTTCCACAAATTTCGAAACTCCCACGGTACCCGCGTGTGTGTGAATTTTCCTCACGAGTCACGAGTCACGAGTCACGAGTCACGAGTCACAACACATACGAATAACTCGTCACGAGTCACAACACATACGAATAATCAAAATATAAAGATATGCAGTCGGATATAGCCCACACTCCCAACATTAATCTCCGAGATTAAACAATGTCTTTTTGCTGCACCACTGTAACACCCACTCCATCCATGTGTCCTACCTTCCCCACAGTAGGAGAGCCTCCCTTTTTCTTGGCACGTCATCATTTCCCCTCTCTTAAACTAATATCAACCAAAGAAAGTAGGAGGAGAAGGCAAATTCTACGAACCCAACCTCATCTCCGCCCTCTATATAAACCCCCCACCACACCCACCACTTCACTCACCATCACAACCTCACAACTTCACAACGCAACAGAATTAATCCCCAAATTTCAAAATGCCTTGCTCTGGTTCCTCTGTAACTATAATTTCAAAATGCGTAATTTATCCAAACACGAAATCCACAATCAAATCCCTCAAGCTCTCCGTCTCTGATCTTCCCATGCTTTCTTGTCAATACATCCAGAAAGGCGTCCTCCTCAGCTCCCAGCCCTTCCACATCTCCGACCTTATCGCCTCTCTCAAACACTCCCTCTCCCTCGCCCTCTCCCACTTCCCCGCCCTCGCCGGCCGCTTTGAGACCGACGCCCAAGGATATGTCCACATCGTTTGCAACGATGCCGGCGTCGATTTCATCCAAGCCAAAGCCAAGCACCTCTCCGTCGACGTCCTTTTGCCGGCCAACGAGGACGTTCCTCATTACTTCAGGGAGTTTTTTGCGTTCGACCGGACCTTGAGCTACTCCGGCCACTCCAGACCCTTGGCCGCCATCCAAGTCACGGAGCTCGCCGACGGCATCTTCATCGGCTGCACTGTTAACCACTCTGTTACCGACGGAACTTCCTTCTGGCACTTTTTTAACACCTTTGCTGAGATTTGCAAAGGCGCCAAGAAAATCTCCAAATCTCCAGATTTCTCGCGCGACAACATCTTCAACTCGCCGGCGGTGCTCCAGTTGCCCGAAGGCGGCCCTAAGGTCACCTTCTCCGGAAACGAGCCGTTACGAGAGCGAATCTTCCATTTCACCAGAGAATCGATTCTCAAACTAAAAAACAGAGCCAATAACAGTCCTCTGATTAATGGTAACGGGCTTTTGGAATCGGCGGAGATTTTCGGGAAGCAATGCAACGACACCTGGAAAATCGTTTCTCGTTGTAAAGGCGCGAAAACTGCGGAGATTTCGTCGTTTCAGTCACTGAGCGCGCAGCTCTGGCGTTCCGTGACACGTGTTAGGAATCTACCAGATTCCAAAACGACGACGTTTCGGATGGCTGTGAACTGCCGCCACCGGCTCGAGCCGAAGCTGAGCCCACACTACTTCGGGAACGCAATACAGAGCATCCCGACCGTTGCTTCCGCAGGCGAGCTGTTGTCTCGAGATCTGAGCTGGTGCGCTGGTCTGCTCCGCAAGAACGTCGCTGCGCACGACAACGCCACGGTGCGCCGCGGCGTGGAGGATTGGGAGAGCGCCCCAAGGCTTTTCCCGCTAGGAAATTTCGACGGCGCAATGATCACGATGGGGAGCTCGCCCAGATTCCCAATGTACGACAATGATTTTGGATGGGGCCGACCCTTGGCCGTAAGGAGTGGCAGGGCAAACAAATTTGACGGCAAGATTTCGGCTTTTCCGGGAAGAGAAGGGAACGGGAGCGTTGATCTGGAGGTGGTTTTGGCTCCGGAGACGATGGCGGGGCTCGAGTCCGATACGGAGTTCATGCAGTACGTATCGGCGGTTGTGTAAACGGTTGCTTAGTCGGCGATATGGTTTAAATTACCGTTAATCCGTTATGGTGGCTTGGACTTTGGTCAAAACGTTGTCATGGCTATGTGAAATTGATTTGGACGGTTGTGATGAGACTTGAAACAGCGACGTTTTGGCTACTAGTGTGTGGTTTGTACTATATTAGGATTAGGATTTTATATTAGTATTGTTATTGTATAATATTATAATGATTATATATAAATATCTGGTTAATCAGTTTCCACGTGACGGAATTTCCGAATTTCTTTATCGGATAAATCCAAGACGTGTTGGGTTTTTTATCTTTCTAATTCCTGTTTGGAGTGATTAGGCATTCTCTAATCCTGTTTTCGTTTTTTTGGAAATGGGTTGACCCCAAAAATCTGGTTCAATAGAAATTGGGCCGAAATAGAACGCTCCTAATTTGGACTAAACCACAATTTAAAACTTGAGAAATTCTGCACAGACAAAAGAGGTCACTGAAGTGATACATACTGGTGTGATGTGTACATCTCTACCCTCGCCATGTGCTGAGGTCAATAATCACCCACCCATTAATTACAAGATCTTAGCTTAAAACTTTACATAACGTTGAGGAGAACAACTTGCCCATCCTATTTATGGCAAATAACAAGCCAACTTTAATCAATCAATATCTTATCCTTACAACTTACATATTGTCTTCATATATAATATCTTGTGGAATTTGAATAACAAAATCGAAAGCCGTGTGTACTTTCCAAACATGAGAATGTTAAACTCATTGCTTAACATCGATTTCACTAAACGAAAGCAACATAAATGAGATTCTTAGCTGAGAGGACACACACAAAAGAAGTATGCGAAGTAGATAGTTTTATATTAATTTTTCAAAATATGAACGAACATAAGCAGGCTTAGGTTAGGTCCTATGCAAGTGTTTCTCGTGATGGAGACAATCATATCCCAAGGACCCCTCAACCCGACCGAGAGTCAGAACGATCTAAACCTCGACCATTCATTCATTCAATCCCAAATGCGATTTGTGTGTGTGTGTGTGTGTTCATGGGGAGGGCAGCAGACAGCAGTGATAAGCTTACAAAAGCTGCACTACTTTTTAAGTGATGTGCCAACTGCAGCAGGTGTACCTTTGTACATGTGTTTCGCAAAATGCTCCCAACCATCCAAATGCACGTGAGATTCTTACACTTCTCACAATTACTGGGTTTCGTTTTTACTATTTCGACAAGCTATGTATTTGGTTTGTAAATTAGTGATGTAAACTGTTTTAAGGATCTATCAAATCATACTGCACCAACCCACCTCATAGTTTTGCATCACAAGAAGCTACGAATTATGCTAGCATCATTCGCTCATGCGTTTGTGAGTGACTGAGCCGTGGATGTACTAATACCCACAAATGCATCAACTGCTCAGAATCACTCAAACGTGCCTTGCCGACTTATACTAGCATTGGTCGATCTTCCCTAAAAAGCTTCATCTCCTAGGCAATTGACCCCTTGAGAACGACCCAAACATCAAAATCCAACCCCATATGCCATATGTGACTGCTTGGTGGTATAGGGGATGCACCGGGATAATTTTCCCATGTGTGGTCCATGGCCCTTCCTGCCTATAGACCACCAATACAAGAACAATGCGTTACTGCTTTATATTAGACCTACTCATTCGTTAGCATGTGAACCAATTAATGAACAACAGAGCTTTTTCATCCCTACAATACTCTCTCACTGGCCCTGAAGTGCCCAATCTATGAGTTAAGGAGATGAGGCACTCAGCCACATGTAAAATGCATGGAAACAGTGGCTTTACTTACACTCGAACTTACTCTCAGCCAATTAACATCTAAGTAGTTTTCGCGCAAAAATGAGGCACTTGCACAGCACATTAGATACACAAAACGTGCACGGATTTCACGTCGCCTGTCGAAAGATTACAAACGTCACAGTAAGACGTGACGATAACGGGCTATGATGCAGTTTTGTGTATATACAAGTTTGCAAGGGTCAGTTGAGCAAATCAATTGACTTTACTTGATCGTCCAATATATACAACAAATGAGTTACAATTGATCACAAGTGCAATCCAACAAACTTCTTTTGAAGCCCAATGCAAAGTCTACAACAACCAGTTCTGTGCTAAACGCTGTAGGATCTGAATTATCACCTGCACTTGATTTCTGGTGGGGATGGTGGAAAAATGCGCTTCATGAACCATTGCAAAGGTCTGAGAAACTGTGCTCGCTTCTTCCTCCAAAACCAAATGGCAGCATTGTATTGTTCATTTCGTATTACTCGCGTGGCTGCCTTCCAATCGTATTTTTCCATTTCTTCACGTGCTGCTTGGCCGATTGTTTCCCTTAGTTCCTTGTTCTCCAACAGGGGCTGCAATTTTCTTAAGCAGTCATCAACATCCCCATAATCATAGAGAAAGCCAGTTTTCCCCTCCTGGTCTAATGGAATTATATCTGGGATTCCACCAGCTCGAGCTCCTACCACGGGGATACCTGAAGACATAGCCTCCAAAACAACAAGCCCAAGTGTCTCTGATTCTGAAGGCATCACGAATACGTCCCCACTGGCATATGCCTGAGAGAGCTCTTCACCTCCTAACATACCTGTAAATACTGCGGGCATGCCAGAGAACAGTTTTTCTAGGTCCTCCCTGCCAAGTAAAAGCCACACAATTGATTGAGATAATATGCTGCAACATAATTTTTGTATGAGCTTTTTTTGTACGCAAAGATTACTCCTAAAAATTCTAGACTTTCATCATGTGGCAGAGTAATACCTGTACGGTCCATCTCCAATAAAAGCAATGCGTGCTTCTGGAAGCCTATCCATGACACTGTTAAACCAAAATGATTTATATGTTAAAGGCCGCAAGTTATGCAAAAGCATGGTACATATCAGAGGAGAATACAACAAGATATGAAAACATCCAAGTTTAGGCTTAGCCTTGAATGCTCCACATAGCAAGAATTACGTCAATTGTCTAATTGGTTGTATAAATCTGACTTGATATATGATGAACTTTTGAGGTCACTTTAATGTTGTAAAATGAAAAGCAACAGGTAAAAACAAACATGAAAGAAGGTTTCCAAAATGATTATTTAGGGGAACAAAAAGGTTTCCAAAATGAAAGACTTTTCAAGTGCTTTGATATACCCTTGGTTGGTTTGAAAGCTATATATTACTACCTTTTCAATCGAGAGAAATGACTCCCATTGATTTCTAATTTGTAAGAGAGAAGCACACTACCTTTTCAGAAAATCCAAACTCTTCTCCACTCCAAGTCTTCCAACATGAACAATTAAAGGTTTCTCAGGTTCACCATTGCTGTTCAGGACAACGACATATATGAATTAAGAAAATTTCCAACTCCATGGGAAAAAGAGAGACACAAATTGACAAATAGAGGTACTACCTCAGTCTTAATCGCATTTCATGAGAACGGAAGCGAGGATGGAAGCTTTCAGAATCAACACCCTTATTCCAAAGACGGATTGTATTAGCTGCAGATAAGCAATACAGAAAAGGAGGTTAGTTTAAAACTGAGCTGGATGGACACAATTTTTTCTATTTAGTTAACAATTTCATCAAAGGAAATCTAGGATGGAGACATGAAATGAGTTTACTATATTCACCTGCTGCCACCCCAGCTTCTAGGAGATCCTTACTGATTGCAGCTGATGGAACTAGCGTGAGATCAGCAGCTCTGTGCAGAAATTCTGATAAGACAAACTACAATGTCAACAATATGCTCTTGTCAACATGTTACTACAACAGGCTGTAAAGGAAAGGTAACATACTTATAACCAACCACATAGGTTTCACCAGCCAACTGAAGGTGTATCGTGGGATATATCTGCATAACAAAAGAGAGAAAGCTCAGTGCTAAGCACTATGATCATATAATTACTTTTTCCATATGATTTATCAAAATTTGGCATCATATCTGACATAGTATATGCTGATAACTTGGAATAAATCAAAGAATTAAACTCACACTGGCACATGAGTGTGATAAGACATCACTATAGGGACAGATAATAACTTAGCGATAATGAGAGCACCGAAAACCTACAGTTCAATTGGTAAGTGTCAGCCATCTTTCAATTCTTTGTTATTATTTCTTTCTCCATAATAACAAAAATATAATCAATTTACCATCTACCAGGAGAAGAATAAGAAATAAATAAATTCTTACCATAATTCCAGGTGAGGATGCATGTATAATGTCAGGCTTGAACTGAGCAACCTCTGAAATAATTCTAGGACTAAGTGCAAGGGAAAGGGGAACCTTCTGATACCAGGGGCAAGGGAAGCTGAGGAACAAAAGGAAAAGAAAGGGAGAAATGAATTAGTAAAATCAATGCTTTGTTTACTTTTAGTCTACTATTCTTTTAGAAGTTAGATCACTGTGAATCTTACCTTCGGGATCCAATCAATTTTGCTCCATAAAATTCGTCAGGCACTCCCTCGTGTGTTGTCACAACCATCACCTATACCATGTATCAGTAAGCAAATATGTCAATTGTTATGCAAAGGAATCTTGGAATTTAAAGAAAACTTTATAACCTTAAAGTTTAAATAAGCCAACTTGACTGCCAATTTAGCCAGGAAGTCCATTCTCACTAATGCGGGTTCAATTAAGGACATCCATAGTCAATATAATAGAAAAGTGTGAAGATATAGACAATTTTACCTCATCCCCCATTTCACGCAAGTACCTAATGAAATTCTGGAACCGATTTTTATAACCTGACACATATCTGCAAGAAAAACAGAACAAGGAAATACTTTCAATATGCAACCCCTTCTATTTCATATCAGCTGAATCATGCAACCCGTTGATAGTGAACTATTAGATGATTGGCAACCAAGCAATCTATAATATCACAACTGAAGCCCAAAAAATACAGGATGCCTCGTACATGACAACACACGAACGACAAGCTGCCGGAAGATGTAACAGAACTGGTTGTTGAAAAAGCTTAATTATCAACACATAAATACTAGGAAACCACATAATAAACTCAGGACAACAGCATTCAGGGTCATAGCAGCTAAATTAGCCTTAACTTGCCAGCAGTAACAAGTAACACCCTCGACTTCACCCAATAAGTGGACAGAGATAAAGCTAAAATCAAGATCCCACTTATGACGGCCAAATGTTAACCCACAAATATTGACCAAATAAAAACAAAACTTAAAAGCTAAGCAACAAAACTAGCCAATACTCATTAAAAAAACGATCCCAAGAACGCCAAATGCCATGCCAGAATGGAAAAATAACCAAGCCAGAATGGAAAAACCACCAAGCCCGATAGCAGCTGGCGTAGCACACTAGATTACTTTACCATTGGAAAGAGCCACTAAATCATTAGGCACCCCATAAATCAAAGCTGAGCTAAACCTACCAGTTAAAACAGCAGCAAAAGTTATGGTCTTAACACTTCATTCGGCATCAATCAAAAACAAAATAACCATATTTTAGCTAAAGCTACTAGCTGATGTATAATCTTCAAAGGAAACACAAATGTCATATAGCTAAAACGACACCATCATATCATTTCATCAAACGCAATATTAGTTATGGCTAAACCAGATTAGATCCAAACCCAGAGTCAATGACACTACCTAAAGACACAAACTTCACTTAGAAAGGCTTAAAAACATAAACGTCCATAGCTAAAGGCAACAATTTTAAGCATTGTAATAAGACGGGTATCTCAAAATTGAAGATGTAGCGAAGCTAAACCATAAAGTTCAACTTCCCAAAAAAATAATTTATACGAAAAAAGTCATAGTAGCAAAACAGTGGAGACTCACGCAAAGGGAGAAGGCTCCACAAAGAGAGCAATGCGGCGAGGTCTTGAGTTTATCTCTGAATCAACATAAGGAGGAGGAGCCTCTTCCTCTTCTTCTTGTTCGACCTCTGTAATAGTCATATTGCTGGCTTTAAACTCAAGTTTTCTACTTTCCCTCAAACCCCTTGACCTCTCAGAGTAACAAAAGCAAACACCTTGACCGTAAAGGCTACTGGGTTTTGTTCTTGACGAATGGTAGCTTGGGAATCTAAGGAAAGCAGGGGATGGAGAATGACAAAAGGCAGAGGAAAAAGATGATTGGGTAGCTGTGGAAAAAGAGGGAGGAGAGAGAGAGGGATTTATAGAGAGAGAAGCACAGGTCACCATGATGATTGAGTGTAGTGTAAATTGTAATATAAATTGTATGGAGGTATAACACTTGAAGGGGCTTCTGTTAGAAAACTTGAGGGATATATTCCATGGGATTAAGGAATATCATCAAACAGGTGGGTGCATGTGGAAGATGGGATGAATTATGTGCAAAGGAATCTAGAAGACCTTGAAGGACTTTGGCAATGGATATTCTTTCATGGTGGTATCAAATGGAAGCTCTCTCAATATATGCCCCTATTCCGTATTGGCTTGATATGTTGAGAACTTGAGTTGAATCTTTCTTCCTCCTTTCTAATTTCTCACATTCTTCTCTGTGGTCAATTTCGTGCATATCTATCTTTTAAGTTGCACAATTGGACAAGCAAAAAAAAAAAGGAATAAAGAAGAAAAATTCTTTACACAATTTAATTTTTAGGAGAAAATTGAGCTTTAAAAAAAGGACCCATAATTTAATGGTCTGAATATTGGATTAGCTATTTGTCAGTCAAACTGTAAAACATTGCTTAGATTTCACATTTCACATCCATCTAGCATCTCATCATCTCCATTTAAGTAATAGCATAGTACCAATACCAAACAAAAAGGGTCCCCACCAATATTCCAACCAAATTTTTGGATTTACTGTTTTTTTTTTTAACTTTTGACAACTAGGTGAAAACTTGGAGTGTAAAAATTTGGATTTACTGATGTGCATTACACTATGAAATCTGAAATGTAAAATGCTCATTTGTCTCTGTTTGGCATGCATACCCAATTATCCTACGTGCACTTCTTCTGCTCGTACTTTTTATACAACTGGCATTTTCACGACGTTTAGGCAGCTACTCTGTCCCTCCACACTGCTCGTTTGCTTCAATTATTCATCATTCTTTAGGCTGATGGCTGCTCATTTGCTTCAACGATTCATTCTAGAGGCCCTGAAATATGACTTCTTTTAGAACAATCTGATCGAATATTTTAATAAGAAAATGTAGTGTAAGCCGTTTATATGCACAAGGTCATTCCGAATCATAGAAGATAGAAAACAAATATAGTTTAATATTTTTATTTTCTTAATGTCGATTCGATATGTCATAGTTCTAACCCTTGTGTTAATATTGTTATGTTAAATAAAGCTTTTAGCTTAACCCATTTTGCTTGAATACCCCTTAATTCTATTGTTCAATGAGTATCATAACATATTCTTTTGAATATCCTTTTATTGTTTATTCGATTTCTCAAGTGGCACCCAAATATGTTGAACCAATCCAACTTCAAAACAAGGATTATCTTAATTTTTTAAGTGGTCTTAGTCATTATTACAAATTTGATACGTATGGAGATATGCTGGTAGATATTAAATTAGGAGATCATAACACAATCAAACAAGTTGCTTGAAAGCAACTTCAAACTGAGTTTGGGGTTTTTCTGTTTGGCAAGGCTTTCCCTTTAGGTGAAGAAAACAAAACTTGGGATAGCATGAGAGTCGTAAGAAATATGCTTGGTAACACATTACATGTTGCATTCTGTCCTCTGCAGAAATGAACTTGTGTATGAAGTGCATGGAGATGAGCTTGGAGCCCATCAAACTATGGCCCTCTGAAATCGAATGTGATATACTTTTTAAAAAAACATTAAAATGTTTAATGATTAGCCCAACTTAGATGGAAGTCAGGCAGGCCCATGGAGGGAATCGAAACCCTAAAGTGTTGTATGTTTGCAATTATGCATCTTTTGGCAACTTGATGTCAAGTCTACTTAGGTGAGGTCCACCAAGGTATCTATTGTTATGATTTGTGGATCGAATACAATTGTTTTAGATTAAAAAATAAAGAGATTCTCTCGAAAGGGTTAGTTAAGTGATATTTCTTTCTAAGTTGTATCGATATCTTTTGAGATAAAGCATCATACTTGAATGTGTCCATAGATTTCGACCGAAAAAAGAAGAATGTGTCCATGGACCTGAGTTGGAGATAACATGACATCTGTACAATTCACGCGGCCAAGAGGACCTAGGCCCCTACCCCTATGATATCAGCAGCATCTTAATAATCAATCTTTGAACAGGAGAACCTCAAACCAATCTCCTTTCTTCCATAATGCAATGACTGCCAAGGCTAGGAATAAAAAGTGACATATATTCCAACAGGTCATGATTCAAAGGAGATAAGTTCGAACCCAAAACGTGAAATGTTGATTTCATACAAGAATGAAGAATTCATGGAGGAAACATCAGTGGAAGACCCACATTAGCAGGAAAAGATCTCTGCATAGACTATTTATATATAGTACAGAAAAAAAAAAAAAAGAGTGAGTTCTTGACTGAATATGCAAAATCCACATTTATTGGGAACTGGGAAGCCTTTTTCTTGTCACCCCCAGTCAAAAGAACCAATGCAGCAAACAGATTCTGCGACACAGGAATTTTCTCTCTCGGCCAAAGAGGTTAAAAAAGAAGAGAAAAGAAAGTAAAAGTTCCCTCATATTCACGCCAAACCCAAATCTATGCTCCTCTCTCTCTCTCTCTCTCAAACTCTCAAAAATTCAAACAGATTCTCTTTATCTCTCTCTCCACAGTTCTGATGGACAACTGTAGGAAAATGGAGAGTAGGCCCTGCAGGCAGCACCTAAAAAGCAAAACTTCTGATGAAGAGAAGAGTATCAAGTGCTTGTCTCTCTTGCTCCACTCTTGTCTTCCTATTATGGCTCCACCACTTCCATATTTTCTTTTGACCAAAACCCTTTCTTTCTTTTTTTGTCTTTTTTCATTTTAATCTTCCAAGTTAACTAGTAGATTCATTTTCCCCGCTGTTCATACCTACTCTTAGTGCCAGCTGATTGGTAATAATAACCACCTTTAGCGAAGTATAATTAATCAAATTATAATCAAAGTTCAAAGGCCGGCCTGCAGAGAATGCGGATTAATAATGATCTACTTAATCACATACAGCATGTGCATGGCTCATGCAAGTATATATATATATATACATATATCAACCCAATGAGTGCGTGAACCAAACGCTTATTGCTTGGTCTTGCAGTCAAAACCACCATATGCTTTCACACAAACACACACAACCATTCTCACATTTCATTTCCAGCAAGAAAAACCAAACCAATCCAATCCTCTCTTTTTCTTTTTCATTCTGTGTCCTCTTTTTCCTTTTCTCTCTTTTCCTCAATACCAATCCATCATAAATACTCCTCATAACCAACCCATCTGCCTCCTCTGCTCCCAAATTTGGTGTTTTTCTCTCTCTTTTTTCTCTTTGTTTTCCGGTCGAATATGTCGAGGAAAGCTAGTAAGAGGGTGAGTTTCAGTCCTGATGTGAACGAGAAGCCGATTCTGTATCTGAAACAGAGCGGTGACAATGGCACCAGAGTAGGTGGAAGCAGGAACAGGGTCACTGGAATTTGGGCTTTCAGGCTGCTCAAAGATACAACAGAACTCCCTGCACCCATCAAATTACTACGCACACTCAGGGCTAAGGTGGCCAGAGCTGTGTGTATTATATCTGCAAGAAAGAGGACTTCAAGGAAGGTGTCTTCCTCCAACCACTTGACAAGGTCACGCTCTGTATCTGATCCCATCGAGTCTCATCGAGCCGAAGCTTTAGAGGACTGCATCGAGTTCTTGAACTCTGCTGCTTCTTTGCAGAGGAGCAATTCTGTTACTTCAAATTCTTGTTAATTAGAGATTTGTAGAATATATTACATTAATGTTCATACAAAAGGAAAAAGAAGAAGAAAAAAAGAGAGCTTAGTTTATGGTTGTTTGCATGAAAAATTTATCTGTAACATGTAGAAAGATACATAATGAGTGCAAATCACACCTTCTGGTGTGAATTTTGTTACATGGTTTCTCTTAATTTTATTTTAGGTAATCGCTGATTACATAATACATATATATAGTCTCTAACCTGTTCGTATACGAGGGTTTAACCGATTAGTAAATTAATACTCTTAACATGGTATGTTAACAAATGCCAGTAAGAGCATAATTCACATCACCTTGCCACAAAGTTTACCAAAATCTGAAGATTCGATCTTTTAAGACTAATTCGAAATTACTGTGCTTATTCTTCAAGTTGAAAGTATAAGCTGTCGAATATTTTACCAGTACCAAACATGATACCAAGTTACCAATTCATGGATGCTGACAATTCTCTGAGGGCAGGATGGGCTGTGGACCTAGAGTCGCGTACCTCTTTTTACCTTACCAGAATTCACAGGTTGCTGTCTCAGGACCACTATTGTTCAACTCAACGAATATACCACTTTTTACATCTACTTCATCTCAATCTTTTGACCCAACAAAGTAGAGCTCAATTTGCCCTGTATATTCGAGTGACCCTAGGAATTAGGAGCACAAAAGCACACAATCGAAAGCCACCTTATCATTAAATTGCTTCCAATGGAAGTGTAAAGAGCATCTTGTCTACTGATATTTGAACACCACATGATATCATTTCCAATCTCAGAAAGATTATAGTTATATCAAGATTAATCAGATATTGTGAGACATACACACTGTTACAACAAGAAAGGGATGAATAATTGGCTAAAAATTTGGGACATAAGCCCATCTGTAGTTTAAATTAGATATCTAAGGATCCCTAAGTTGTTTGATCCTGCGTATAAATGACCGCGTTTATGACTCCAAAGAAGGCTTCTCAAGCTCTGTGATGCCCTGGCTGGAAGCTTTCTTCATTTCTAGAGCTCTCTTATAAGGAGGGGCTATTGGGGGCTGTATGGGATCCAAGCTCCGGTAAGTTCCCTGGGCATCTTTAGGTAGGGGATATGAACGGTCAGAGTCATATCCGCTGAGGTCACCGCAAGCTAGAAATGGAATATACACCTTATTTGGCCCTTCCAACCACCCACTACTGCAATCTGCAAAGTTAAACCATGCAATGAAGTCAATACTGCAATTTCAGAACAAGTAACTTATTCAAAATTCAAAAGAAGTTGGAGCTGTTGATCTATATTTGAATTGTGACTGTTTGTCAGACTCAGACCATCAAGCATAAAGAATTATAAGAATGCCCATCGATATTGTAACTTTGTGAATATAAGAGTCTCCGCATATCTCAATGTAGAAGATTTTACATACCTAGATCATCTGCTCCTGAGGGACTTCCCACCTTTTCTAGGAGACGATGCAGATCCTTAGGGTTGAATCCATCAGGAGGAGAATAATTCTCACAAACTGCAAATGCCTCTGTATGATAAATAGTACCAGCATTAGTTTGGACACAGTAGAAGCAGTCCAACAATGTCATGTTAAATTTTCAGCATTTTGTAAGTGTTATCGTGCACATGCCTATGCTCCTCTGAAAGGAGGGGGATTCGAATATCAAATGGAATTCAGATCAGTCTGCTCATTTCATGCAGCATTTGTATATCTAGAACAGAATTGTATTTTAACTCGATTGCCCATACAACCTTAAGAAATTACCAGGATTCTTTATTAATTTAGCCAATTTTAATTAAGAAAGAGTTGACAAGATGATTGATCCTATTTCATGGCAAATGTACTGGATTAGTAGGGATTGAAAAGAACTGAGAATGTAAACTGCCAAGAAAAACAAAATGAAGCCCAATCTGTTACCTATGCTGGAATTGCGACTACTTTTTGGTTTTGCAAAAGTCACTAAGGGGAAGAATAGTTTCAGCTGCAACAAAATCAGCAAAATAACCAGGGAATTAATTCAATGGAAGTCATGGTTCATCTTACAAATAAAAGAACTGCAGAAATATATATTTTTAACAATTTTTATTAGGCACCCAAATATGGAAGCTTAAAAACTACCTGGCAGTAGAGAAGACTTGTATCTTTTCCACGGAATATCTTTGCAATAAATTTTCCACCTTCTTTAAGTACATGAGTAACAATCGTCAAACCCTGCAAGGAAGATCCACCAGCTGGTGTCAATATAATACAAAGTTCAAGCATAACAAATTTTAGACAAATTTAGGTCAGAAAGATAGAATGTGATGTAGAATAACGAGCACAGGAACCACGTGTATTTTATATTCCTTCTAAATCAGGTAACTTTCATGCAAAAATATGATGATGTATTGCCTTGTACAGACTTACAGGACACTTACTGCTAGTATCAGCTGGGACTGAACGAATTCATCCATGTCATGAAGGCCAGTAACTGCAAATCAAAATAAAGTAAAGCTTAAGAAAATAGTAATTATAAACGAAAGCAGTAACAAGAAGATGGACCATGAAACTAAAAATGTCAGCATACCATCTGGAGCACCATCACACACAACCAGGTCAGCCTTGCAACCATCAAAATGTCTGATGACCTAAAAGGGTCAACAAAAAGTCAGATAAAAAAATGGATGCCAATACACATCACCATATACAAAAAGAAAGAAAAATGTAAAGCTAGGGAAGTAGAAATGTAGCTGATCCTTACGATTTCAGCGGTTCGAGCATTAGTTATATCACCCTGCACTTGAATAACACCTTCAATTGGAGCCATGGGCTGCAAATCAATAGCTACAATAAGGGGCACATCACCATCCCTGAAAATATCGATAAAAAGAGAAAGTTAGGGTCTTGGTTTACTAAGAAGAATAGCTATACTACTAGTATAAGCAGTAGTTGACAACTTACTTAGAATCTGATGAACTCTTTGCTGGGAGATACAATTTCCTACTCAAAACCTAAACCACAATACGCATCAAAATTAGGAACTGGGAATTGGGTTTTCAGTAAAATAGCAAAAGGGCAATCAAAATCAATATCAGTACCTGACTCCAGCTACCAGGGGCAGCACAAAGATCGACGACCCGCTTCACTCCGTCAAATATGTTGAATTCCTCGTCAATCTGAAGAAGCTTGAAGGCACTGCGAGCACGCCAACCTTCTTCTTTTGCTTTTCGATAGTATATATCCCTCTTATCCCTTGAAGCTTTCCCCATCTCTCTTTAACAATAACTACTAATCTGCTGCTATTCCCTCAATGTGTTCTTTCAGCTTCTTTGATTTCACAGAATCAATGGAGTTAGGAATTTCAGAAATTGGCCGTGCTCCAACACGCAGTGTCGCAAAACCCTAAACCCTCCTCCACTGATTCGTTTCTAACTTTTTGCTTTTACCAGAGGCCAGGGCTAAGTGGCCGTGCTTCCACCATGGGTTTGTGTGAGGAAGATGTGCAAATAACGGTGTGCCGTTTCATTTCGAGAGTATCAACTCAACGACATGTAGTTTCTTTGTCGGAAACTTTTTTTTTTTTATTTTTCATTTTTTGTTTGGTTGTATTTGGAACTTAGCCTAAACTAGCTTTGGTTGAAGTTGAACGGAATCCTGAGCCTCTGAATTTAGAATCTATGCATTTGTCTGCATTTTGCAAAATCTAGAACATTCAAATAATATAATGCTTGTGGATAGGCCACATCAGGTACGACTTTTTTCCCCAAATTGACGGTAACGACAGCCCTCTTTCTAAGGGCAAACACCACCCCCAATTTTAAACGGGTAACACCACCTCTTTCTTCTGTCGTTCTGGAAAAGACACCCATCTTCATTTGCTAAAAATTGAATTAGAAGAAGAAGCTGAACGAGAAAGAAGAGAGATTATGGATACACATGAAGAAGAGAGACGGGGCTCAACACCATCCAGGAAATCTAACCACCAAGCCCATTCATCAAATGCTCTTTCTTGGTCATCTTAATGGGACGTTTATTAATCCGTCATCAAAGTGAACATAAATTATCCAATGGGATGTTTACTAATCCAATCATTTTAATCATTCCGCATAAACATCATATAGGTTGGGATTGGGAATGGATGCAACATCTCTCATTTATCTCTCACAACTAAATTTTAAATTTAGGGACAACTTTATTTGCTTATTTTAAAGAAAAAATAGCAAAAATAATAAAACACTGCACTTTTCTTGTGCAGTAAAAAGAGCAAAAGGGGTTCTTTCACATACAAATCGGGAAATTTTATCAGGACTACACGTACCATGCAATTAAGCATGGTACTAAAATCTAAAACTGTTCCGACATTGTATAACAAATCAATGACAAAATATCTCAACCTGCAAATCCTGTCAATATTGAGAATACAAAATCTTCAATAAAGGCCTCAAAAGTGGCAGATCAAATTGGCTACAAGACGAAAGCTTAGAGCACTGTTCACAACCGCTGAAACCCCAATCACCAGCAAATAATGGTTTTCAGCTTCCAGCAACAGATGGGGCCGTTGCTGGCTTTGCATCCTCAGCTTTCTCGTGTTCTTTGTTTAGCATCTGTAAAACAGATATGACAAAATCATAGAGACACACAGTTAATCTGCCAGAAGGCTAGAATTTGAATTCAATTCTAAACGTCATAACACTAATTCTCATTAATTAAAGAGGTTCAAGGGAGAGTATACTATCACATTCCCAACTTTTAAAATTCCAATCTAGGGTAGCGTATTCTAATTATCATCTGTCAAGAGGCACAATGGTGAGGACAGCATCTCCTACTGGGGGAGAGGGAAGGAGGGCGTTCACGGGAATAATAGTTTAATAGTTTCATATTTTTCCTTTTTAAGAAGAATAGCTTCATACTTTTATTTGCATAGTTAGGAACAAATTAAAGGAAACCAAAATCTTGCACGGAGTTGACTGTTCACACTTTTTTTTTTTTGCTTGCTTATGTACAGCAACCAACAATGTATGCCAGCAAAACAGAACCTTAACAGGTGGTACTGGACTCCTACACGGTGTTTCTTATGTGCAGCTCAGAGAGAGCCAAAAAGGGAGGGAGATATAAGGGGATCCGCAACACTCAGAACTATATTCAAAACCTTTCTGATGCTGTTCTCTGCTTCTGGTCAATAGAACAGGAGGAGTTAGAAAGAGCATGGTTACCTTGTTATTGATCAAGTTGTGGAGGGCAATGACGCTTCGGATGAGAGATGAAAGATATATAACCAACATCATGTCATTTGTTTTTACTGCATAGAGAAGGGAAAGATAAATCAGAAAGCCTAAATTAAACAGAAGAGCAATCTAAATTATTAGGACCTGCACACACTAGATATTTTTGCTTGTATACCTGAAAACCCCTTGACCAACTCTGCCACATTGAGATTTGGAAGTAGATTGAATACGTCCTGAAATTCAACATAAAAATTCTTAATATGACTAATTTATGCTAAAATTAAACCCATAAACAAAGTGAGGTATGCAGGAAGAACGAGGTAGCTAGCGAGAGAGTAAATAAGAAATGAAAAGTGTACCTGCAAATGGTAAAGTATCTCATGATTTAGTGGAAGCTTCTCATCAATGACAAGATCTAGGTAACTGCGTATTTCTCGTAACCGTGCATCCAAACCCTTTAGAGCGGTAAGTTTTCCAGTAACCTGTAAATAAAAAAAGGTAAATACATTCCTTCCACTTCATTATAATGCAGATGCTTTAACATTAATAAGGATTCAATTCTCAAGGTTTTCTCTGTAGTTGAAAGTAAAAAAGATGCCCCCAAAGAAAAAGGAAAACTTGAATTGAAGAACCTCATTTGCAAGGGTGCTGATGGTTGTATCCTTCACATCCCTTAGTAAGTGTTCCACTCCTGTTGATAAATAACAAAAGAACATAATCAATATATTAGGATTTTGAACTACACTAGAGGAGAAAAAACAAAATCAGGTTATCTTTTCTACCATTTCGAACAGAGAAAAGTGTTAACAAGAAAATGTACAATGACATACCAATTTCCTCAACCTCATGAGCCGCAATTTCAGAGGGCACGTGGACAAAAATCTTCTGGCTTTTCTGAGTTGCATTCTGTAAGTATTATCAAGCCTTTACATTAGCTGCATGGGAGGCTATATGGAATAGCTTGTCGGGAATGTAGAAACAAACAACTACGTTCCTCCACATTTTTAATCAGGGATAGTAGCCAGCTAAGAACATGTAAACCCATTACCTCTTTAACTTCTTCGACATCATAGTAGGCTTTGGTGGGTATTCCCAGCTCCTTAGGCTGGACATCAATAATGACCAGGACTGGATTTGGTACATAGCTGCATACCATAAGGAACTTGATATACAAACAAAGTAAAAGCAAGTATCCCCAGCTTGCCAAGAGAATATATATTATATAATATATTTATTCATTAATCTAAATGACATGCATTGAATAGAATCACATGAGGACCGTAGTAAAGAGAGAAGAAGGAAAGCATATGCGGGGTACAATGCACAATGCAGCTACATGCACGCATATACTGATTTACATGATCTTACTTGTGGAATAAACTGTGAATATCCAGATCATTCTCCCGTAGTTTCGGCCCAGTGCTATACCAACCTACGACGTGCTCCTTGGCTGAAATGTAACAGATATTCATTTTACAGAGATTACTAACAACTCCAAGAAGAGAAGGGCGAGGGAAGGAAAACAGAGCCAGTGTCCATATTTACATAAAAGTTGACGAGAAGTTACCATTGATCCTCTTGAACATAGAGAACATCGCTTCATGGTAGTTGTGGTCAAGAAACCAAATACTAGGGTCTCTATCATCTTCTTCAAAGGGCACTGAACATTAAAAATGAAACAGTTAGAAACATGTCAATTTCAAGCTCAATCTTCAACCACTGTAAAATGAAGCCCAAATGCGTTGGCCCTATTGTGCAAACCCTAACCCCAAATCAAATCACTCATACGGAGAATAAAACAATAACCCCAATTCGAATCACGAAACTACTGTCGATTTAGATTCCACAAAACCCTAAAAATTTCAAAATCTCCGAATCTACAATCAATTCAACAAATTTCCGGATCAAAACCTAACAAAGAAGTAAAAATGGGGATTTGGGCAAAAGATCAATAATGCGGTAAAATCAAGTGAGGGCATTGAGATTATCGGACCTGCGTAGCTGTTGGAGACGTCGACGACGCCTTTGTAAGTGCTTCCGAGTAGAACGCCGACGACTCGCTTGCGAGTGTCCTTGGCGACTCGGTTGTAGTTGTCGACGATGCTGAGCAGAACAAGTGGGTGAACTATCACCTTCTCGATGAGCCTCGCCGATACTTGCTGCGTCTTGATAACGTCCATGGCGATATTTCGATCTGTGCTCTGATGATATTCGGATTTTTCTTCTGTCTAAAACCCTCCGAGAAAGAGTAAAACCCAAAGAAGATGGTACGAGCTATTGGGAATTCAGGCAATAAGGCGCCAAATACCGTCCGATGGGTTGACCAAAATGAGTCAGCGCATAACACGGTGCTTGATACGGTGCGTACCAGCGCGCAACTGAGTTTTTATTATTTGTATAAGTAAAACCATTTTACTTTTTTTTAAAAAAAAAAATTTCTAAATCACTAAAGTAATATTAAAGGTATTATAAAACCTTTAGAATAATTTTTTTTTTTTTAAATAAGTTATCAAAAAAAATGTTCTACCTCCATGACTTGTGTTTCGGTAGCGCATTATCGCATTGATATTTTTGAGTTAGAGTTTGTTTATAGATGCTTGAGATTTAAACTCGGAACTTATTTCGCATCCTTGAACCTTGAAACCACATAAAAACAGGCACCACAGCATGCGGCCAAAACAAAGAATATCAGCAGATTGATTGCAACCAAGGCAGCCAAGGTCCAGTAGTAATTATCCAAACGACTTGTGTTTAGGGTGTGCTGAAACCAATTGATCTTCCCCCCCTCTGCGCTTATCTCACCCACCACAAGAACCGATAACACGCTGCCCATAACTCCCACTCCATAAACAGCCATATCATAGAAACCCGCGTACTGGCACTGCAGGACTTTCGATGCTTCCAGATTTTTAGCCTCCTCATCAGATATCAATGCCACCATGTACAGAGAACCGATTGCCCTACGAAAAATCCCATCAGCGCACCCAAGCAGAACAAACTGTGGAACCAGCCAGAACATGCTCATAGGAATTGTTTCTTCGGGCAAGTCTATCAAACCGGAGCTCTTAACCACGGCCAGCTTTCGAGCTTCCACCAGCGCAGCTACGACACAACACAGACTCGAAACCACCATTGACGCTGCGAGCCCGATGGAGATGGCAACGACAGACCGTTTTAACCCCCCAAACTTTGATCTGGCTTCGTTATACGCAAACAGAAGAATGGGAAGAGGAAACTTCACGAACCAAACCTTCTGGTTCAAGTGACTCGCTTGCAGAACGAAGTAAGTGTTTCCAATAGCGGACACAACGCTCATCGCCACGAACAAGGCGCCTACAAGCGTCACCAACAGGATGTTTTTGGTTTCTTTCCACTTCACAGGAACCCCTTGTGCTTTAACACGTTTGGAAGAACAAGGTGACAGCGCCGCGAAACTAAATGCTGCCATTATGATAACTAGGGCAGAGACGCCATATTTAATCAACCAAGAGGTTACATAACCGAGTATGCAGACTGCGGCGAGAGCAAGGCCGCGCATTCCCGGGGTGAAGACGAAGGGGCCATCGGATTCTGGTGTCTGGCCGCGGGCGGATCGCAATAACGCGGTTAGTTGGGCCATCATTACCGTTGAAGAGGAAATGCCTGATTCTGGTGTAGTCTGGTCGTGGGCGGATTGGACCAGCGAGGTTATTGGAGCAGTGAATGTGAGAGGGCCAAGCCATTGTGGTCTCTCGTCATGGGCGAGCTGCACTAAAGAGGTTGCTTGACCAGTGATTCCAACGGCTATTAGAGGTAGCGCTATGTAGAACAGGATCTTTTGGACTGGCCCTAAGGCACTCCGCCTCATATACGGTGCATGTACCTGTTGCCCACCCAAGCATTGGCGGTGTTGATAGTGCCAAAGCACCAAAACCCTGCATTAATCCCCAAAAATTATATGATCATAAGTATATCTATGCATATGCTTACCAATAACATGCTGAGAATTGTGTTATATTGCACATGTATCCATTTATTAATGGTATATTTTAGATTTATGAAATATTAATTATGTGTCGTGTCATTCACTTATATTATAATATGTGAATTAATATCGATTATGACTGACAAACCCAAAAATTTCGAGTTAAAATGGTTAGTGTGGGGCTTATCCGCAAGAAATAAATACTATTGAAGTTATGAAGGGATGGTGATCTTTTTGGTTATGTAATGTGAGACTGGTGTACTTCGACTTGAAATCTTATATATATATATATATATATATATATATATATATATATCTGAAAGGCTTTAAAATTGAAAGATTCGAAAGCTTACCAATTGTCTTTGGTGAATGAAAACCATAAGAACAAAATGTTATACATTTACTTATATAAGTATGAGATAAACACCTTCAAAATCTGAAGGACTTTCAGATATTTTTTTATTATAAAAAATTGTAAAACTCAGTTTGTAAAATAAAATATATAACATCGATCCAAATGGCAGGGCTCGTATATATAAATGCCACTAGTATCTGGCCAAGATACCAAAGAGGAATTGAGCTGGAGTGGAAGAAACTTACCGCGACGAAAGCATAAGTACTGGAGATCATGAGCATCCGATAGTTGCCCAGGAAAGCATCCACAATATGTTGCGTGAAAAGTGGCATTATGTTGATGATGCCATAATACAAGTTGAAAATCCCAGCTGCCTGTGTAACACTGAGATCCCATACATCGGTTAACGAATGTCCAAATGGCATATGCAGCCACTATATCCGCCCCCGACAGAACTGCAATTGAAGCACAAGGAAAGCAAAATTAAAGAAATTAAAATGTTAATTATGTATCAATTATACTACTGTTAGTGGATCTAGAATAGGATTAATATAAGAAGTAGTGAATGGTATGACTTATTAGTGATCTCCGCCTTAGTAAACCTCCATCGGGTGCTCTCAAAAGTACTTACAGACGACTTTTCTAGGAGCGTACGTAGGTATGACGCCTCGAGGTGGAGGAAAGCGGAGAAAAAGAGAGAAGAAGTAGATCACAAAGATGAGTTGAACTTCAAAAACTTCCTTCACTCTCTTCTTTCTCGTTCAATTGAGGAAGCTTTATAGCCAAAAACTTCAATATGATATTGGAAATTCATTGACTGGAACTTCAAAATAGAAGTAAATTTATTTTAAAGAAGAAATGAAAAAGAGAGGAAGGTAACTTGGGCACAACTAGTTTTTCCACTTCCACGAGTGATAGTCTACTTGAATAAAAGCACTTATAGTAGATTCTCAGTCTCGTTCTATTTATACACACGTTGTAATAGTGCCACTCAAAAGTAATGAGTTAACAAAGACTAATAAATTAGTTAATTAATCAAGGCATATTATAAAAGTAATAAGTTAACAAAGACTTTTCCTTGGACAAGTAGAGCAGCGGAGCAGCTTCCCTTTCAATCGACTGCCACTCCCATCCTCATCCCTTTTCTCCACCATCATCTCTCCTACGGTAAGGTCTCGCCGTCTTCTTCCTTCTTACTCTGATTCTTTTCTTTGTATTTTAACTTTAGTTTCTAACTTCTGATTTAGCTAGTTAGGAATTAGAGGAATCAGTTTTGTATGTCCTTCATGGAACTCCGAGGCAATGGTGTGACAGCATGCGACCCTGGATACGCAAAGAGAAAGACAAACTGGTTCATCTGCTGGAGGCTGAATCTCAGAGAAGTGGAGGAAAATTACAGGTGTGTGAGAAATTTTATTTTGCTGATAGCCCCTCGGATTTGCAGTTGCATTTTGAAGTACTTTAAAACACTGAACTAAGAAAATCACAATTCATATGCAAATCTATGTATCCTCAAGTCAAATACAGCCAGCAGCAATTATTGAAACTCAATACAACATCGATATTCTTTCTTATTTTTTAACTATGTCGTTGTTGTTGTTGTTGCTGGAGTGACATTGCCTTCCACATCCTCTGTCGACCGACGATTAAACTCATAAACAGACAGACAACAGCTGAACAAACCAAACAATACAAGAGTAGCTGCAAACAATGCAGCCAAGGTCCAGAAGTAATTATCCAAACGGCTCTTGTTCACCGTGGATTGGAACCAAGTGGGTTGAATCTCACCCACTATATAAACTATCAACACACCCAATATAATCCCCACCCCATTAACAGCCTGAGCAAAGCTTTCGATGTATTTCTTCTTCGCCCCTTTTGCTGCCTCATCACCCTCATTGGCTCCAGGCAGCAGCTCGTCGCTGAAAAAAACCGCAATGCACTTCTCGAAAAACGCTTCCGACAACCCAAGTAGAATATATTGAGGAAGCAACCAGAACATGGTCATGGGAATTATCGACGTGGCATCGTCGCTAAAACCCTCTGTCTCAACCACGCCTAGTTTTCGGGTCTCCACTTTCGCAGCCGTGATGTAACAGAGAGTTGCAAACACCATTGACATTGCGATCCCAAACTTGGGAACTTTAGCACAGCATTCTCCTGTGTGAAATTAGAGATTTTGTTAAGAAGAATAATTCTCAGTTGTTATTGATAGAGCCAAAAGGCTAAGTATTTATAGAGATATTACAAGCTTAACTAGGAAAACTAGGTTACTTGGAGACTACTCCAAATCAATTACAATCAACTAATAAAAGGAAACTAAATAACAATTTAATAACATTCCTAATTTCCAACACTCCCCCTCAAGTTGGAGGGTGGATATCAAGAACGTCCAACTTGCACAAGAGATTGTGAAAGGTGTTACTCCCAAAGGTTGCTGATAAAGAGGCAGTGGTGTCACTACTGTAGAGGGGGCAGCTGAGTCGTAGCTGTGTCACTGTTGTAATGATGGAAAATTTGGAGGCAAATGGAGCAGCGGTGTGCTGTTGTAAAGGGGGTTGTTGCTCCTCTCAAATCCGACGATGTATGAGAGTCGTGAGTTGAAGGAAGCAGCACCCAAATAAAGTTGCATCTATCTCCCCATCAAATTTGACACTGATAAATGGTCAAGATTTGAAAGAAGAGAAATTGAAATAATAGTAAAGAGACTCAAACATGCCAGTCTCATGGCAGAAACAAATGCAAGAGGGGAATGTGGTAGCATACGGCTGTCTCATGAAGAAAAAACTTCAAAAAAGGAGAATAGTAAGGGAGGAAACCCAGCAAATCATGAACAGAGACAAAGACAAAGATAATGTGCTCAAACTGAGAAGCGAAAAGGCAACTCAAGAGAGTTGCTGAAGAAGACAGAGACCGGCAGAACAGTCAAATGAAAGGCTCGACGAGCATTGACGAGGCTCGTGGAGGAAAATAACGGCTCGGTGAGCGGGAATAAAATATTGATCATTGAGGAGAGGGTGAACAAGACAACTGTAGAAGATGAATACCCATCATGGGTGAGGGATGAAAAGCGCCAACGACTCTCAATTTGGCAAAAGATTTCAAAGATTAGCAACTAGGGTTGTGAAACATCGGATTGTGAAGAAAATAAGGTTTGTAAAAAAGTTTCAAGAGACGCCCTAGAATCAGTGCTCTGATACCATGTGAAATTAGAGATTTTGTTAAGAAGAATAATTCTCAGTTGTTATTGATAGAGCCAAAAGGCTAAGTATTTATAGAGATATTACAAGCTTAACTAGGAAAACTAGGTTACTTGGAGACTACTCCAAATCAATTACAATCAACTAATAAAAGGAAACTAAATAACAATTTAATAACATTCCTAATTTCCAACATCCTGCCACCCCCCCAGTTTTTCCTCACGGACCCTTGGATCCCTGGAAGGATAAGGATTGGAACCCACAAGCTCCCAACATAGTGGTTCATGTCGACTGCTTGCTCGATGAAGAAAGTGTTTCCGATTGAAGACACGACGCCTAAGAGGATGAAGGTGATGCACATGGGAATGGAGAAGTGGACGGTTTTGATATGTATCGTGGTAAAAATTGAGGTGAAAGTAAAGGTCCCCTTGTTCTCTTTGGTATGAAGAACTTGAATCTGTCAAGAAAATAATTGTTGCCACAGCGGTAACAGCGGTGGGAATCAGAAACTTGATCCACCAAGGGCTTACATAACCAACTGCTATAAGTGCAGATACCGGGAGGAAGACCGCTAGTACCACCAATACGACATTCTCAAACATGGCCGCTGTCCAATGGGAGTTGGCAGTGCCGGTGCTGGCATTATCCGATTCTGATGCCGCCGGCACCAACAACGGCTCAGATTCTGATGATGATGACAGCGGCTTCGATTGGTCGCCAATGGGGGTCAGTGTGGCGGCAATGTAAGCAGAGACTCCCACAGCTATTAGAGGTAGTGATATGTAAAAGAGTATCTTCTCTATTGTAGACAATGTCAAAAGGCCTAAACCCTGCATGTTCCAAAATGATTATCGCATATATACAAATTTTGGACAGTGTCAACAGACCTAATTAGTAAAATAATTATGATCAAAGACATACTCAACCAAACATTTAGGATAAAATTTTAATTCCATTGCATTAGAGACATCTAAAATTTAAGTCCATTTCATGTCAACACTTCGTCCAAAAAAATAAGTTGACCTTTTAACCGTAATTACAAACTAAATTAAACTACACGAGTCGAGCCAAATCACACGATCCAAAAATATATTAAACCCTCGTGTATATGGTTCTGAATTAAAAGTACAAAATGCGACAATTTATTTACAAAATTACATAAGATATAACAGTTTGTGAAAGGGAGAAACTTACAGTGATGAAGGCAACCTTGGAGATGAAGATCATCCAATAGCTATCAATGAAAGCATCCACAATTAGCTTCAAGGCCAATGGCAATATGCCCACCACCCCTCAATAGATATTGACGACTGCAGCAGCGTCTGTGATGCTAATTTCCCACACGCCAGTTAAGTATGTAGCAATTATGGTCATGAGATAAGTGGTGAGGAAACTAGGCCATACCACAGCTACACAATTGAAGAGCATAATTAGCAAATTAATTATGATTAAAAATAATTAAGACAGAGAAGTTTAAGTCTGCTTACCAGCTTGCTTCAGCACGGGTGACACCGAGGTTTGTGGTGATGATGAAGATGTCGACATTTTTAAGTGTTTGTAGTACTTAATTTGGAAATTAACAAACCAAATGATTAAGGTAAGTGTAGAACTTAATTTGGAAACTAAGATTTTCTTGATCACTCTATCTGATCTCCCTTTCCCAAACTTGAATTTATATAGTAAATTATCATAATTAAGAAAAATAAATAAATAAATGAAGAAGTCGTCTTTGGGCATATGAGAGTGAAACCTCCGCATGTGAACAATGGTCTATCCACATTTTAACATAAAAAAGACCATATTCTTATTCTATGCAGAAGTTTGCCTAGTTGGTGTAGCCAAGTCAAGTAATTAAATTACTTAAAACATCTGGGTCTTAATTAATGAATTCATTTTGGTTGAAGGTATGCCGGCCCTTGGTTTCTGGGTTTAATTACAAAGACTAACAGATTAGTAAATTAGAGCATATTGAAATATAAACAACGCAAAATCTTTAAACTAGCAGCTATGACACTACTATCCCATATTTAAAAGAGACGTGTCTCCTGCCAAAGCGGTCTAGCCCAGTGGAAAAGTGCCTTAATTTGCAGACAAGAGGTCTCAAGTTCGAACTCTCATGGCATCATTTGTGCATATGAGAAATTCTCCTCCCCTCTAATTTAGACTACTAAAAAAAAACCTCCTACACAACAGCAGTTGAATAAAACTAAAAAGAAGCTGAAAGTGAGAGATTCATTTCCGGATAGTCTCATCTAACATTCAATATGAGCAAAGCCTCTCTTTGAACTAAGGTTGGCAAAAGATACATGCTTTGCTTGGTCTTTCTCAAGTCTAGTAACTAATTTAAAATAATAGCATCTCAAATCCTCAGTCTTAATTTATATATTGAATTAGGACAATGCTACTAGCCTCACGTTTTCTCCTAACTTTCTTTCCCAACTTTGATGGTATTCTCACATTAGAGTATACAAAGTCTATTTTCTTGATGCAACGTAGCGTGCATATCCTATATATGCATCAAGAAAATTTGTAATAATGATCTATCTGAACAATAACACAATATTCTCATTTCTCTTGACTTCTTCTATATTGACTCTCTTTTCCATTTTAAAGTCCCAAGTCTTTGAAAGTCATCAAATCTCCAAATGTTTTCTTACAATTTTGCAATCTCCCATATCCTTTATGATTCCTGCGGTTTCAAATTCTGTGAATGTAGTAAAAGATTGGTGATTCAAACTATGTTGAAACTTTCAAATGTAGTCAAGAAATTAAGTGTATACTGCCAATAAGGTAAATATGGCTTGGACCCCAAACCTAATCGACCAAAGCTTTATATAAACAACTACTACAATTGTAACTATAGGTAAGCCAAACACCGCAAAGCACATCTTGCAAAACTGAGAGAAGTCCATGTCCTCGTCAAACACATCTGATATTGCTGACATCACCTGCTCGGTATAGAATGTCGCAGACGAGGTAAAGTGACCGGACATTCCCAGAGCTACTAGAGCTACCGCAGGGTAAAAGAGGATCTTTTGTACTTGGGCAACGCACTGGGGGGATCATAGGCTCTGCAAGTGGCTGTTACCCCCCCAGCTAGGACTGGTGTTGTTGACATTGTCAAAAGACCTAACCCCTACATTCCAAAATCATTAAGATGATTGTATTCTGTACTTTTTACCATCAGATTTACATGAATGTTTGGTAGTGATATTAGATTCGCATAAAAGTTTGGGTTAATATTCTAAGTTGGTGTTGGCGATTATACGTCTCTTCAAGTTGGTGGTGCTTGCATCAGAAGAAATAGTTTAAAAAGACTGAGATGCTTCAAGTTGGTGGTGCTTGCATCAGAAGAAATAGTTTTAAAAGACTGAGATGCTTCAAGTTGGTTGTCTTTTTCTTTCAAAAAAAGATGTCGACCTCAGTGTACATGGAAGCTTTGCTGATTTAGAATTTTTTAATATGTCAATATTATTTTTCTTCTTCTTTTTTTTCTAAAGAAAGGAGAAGTTGACATTGACCAACAATAAAAAAGTTGACTTCCAGTCAATGAATTTCTATATAATGGAGTTTTTCATCACTACAAAGTTCCAATGAACGAGAAAGCCAGAAATTGAAGTAAGTGTTTGTTTTCTCTGTCCTCTTCCACTTCAACCTCCCTCAGAAATGGCACCGTCTAAGCTGAAGGCCGGTTGTAAGCAGATCTACTCCTTTGAGTCACTACGTTTTATAAACTACATATTAACCCAATTTTTTTATATATCTAATAATATATTTCATCTCATAATACTTGGATTTTAAATTTTATTTTCCTTGTGTTCTTCAATTGTAGTTGTGGTTTGGCCGAATCTACTCACCACATTGATCATGTCGATAATGGCTTCATACTTAACCGGTGCATGGGAGCTCAGTATCACACACGCTGCTGCAATTGTCAATTTGTATTCGGGTGTGGTGGGCATAATGCCAGTGGGCATGATATGTATAGTCTACATGACTGGTTACATGGGTAGCTATTGGATGATCTTGCTCTCCAGATTTGCCTACACTGCTGTAAGTTTCAAATTTAGTTTTCATTTAAAACCACAAACTTTGAAGGATCCGAAATTTACAAATGAATAAGATAAGAATATGCAGAATAAAATGTTTATTTTTTTTATACAAGCTATATTGGAGGAGGGGAATCGAACCTAAGACCTCGTATGCTGGTGTAAATGTTAACCACTTGAGCTACAAGCTGTCATGTATGTAGAATATAATTGATTCGAGGCATTCAGCGTGCATGATGATTTTGGAATGCAGGGCTTGGTTCTTTTGGCGATGTCAACACCTCCAGTCCTTGCTGGGGCAACAGGCACTTGCAGCTCATATAAGGCCGAGTGCATTGGCCAAGTACAAAAGGTTCTGTTTTACACGTCATTACCTCTAATAGCTGTGGGTGTGTCTGCTTACTTGGGCTCTGCGCTGACATTCATCGATGAGTTGTTGCCCCAAACAAATCCTGAACAGTTGCCGCCACCAGAATCTGAGCAGTTGCCGCCACCACCAGAATCTGAGCAGTTGCCGCCACCACCAGAATCTGAGCAGTTGCCGCCACCACCAGAACCTGAGAAGTTACCGCCTCCAGCACCAGCAGCTGAGCAGTTGCAGCCACCAGCATCTAAGAAGTTGCCACCAAAAGAAGTTGACAAGCAGATTACTCCAGAATCAAATGGCACTAGTTGGGCCAAATTTTTTAAAAGCGAGTGGTTCTTTGGTGTGATATCAATGATCTTCTTCCCTGGAGCTGCACTTCTGGCGATTGGTTATATAAATCCTTGGTCGATTAAGTTTGGCATAGGAGCCATATGCACAGTGGTATCAACAATTATCTTCTTGTGTGGTTTACGTTCATTCCCACGTGGACGTGGAGCTGGACAAAAACCGATCAGTCTTACCAAAATGTTTAGGAAACAAGATGCCAAAAGCATCCTACGCCTGATGCCTACATGCATGACCTGTATCCTGACAGGTATTGTAGTTTCTATCGGAAATACTTACTTCATTGAACAAGCAACCGACATGAATCCCCATGTTGGGCGCTTATTGGTTCCTATTATTGTCCTTCCAATTTGTTTCCAAGGGTATCTGAAAGCGTATTTGGCGAACCAAATAAAATGGTGTGCTGCGGATCCCAGATTTGGAATTGCTGTGTCAAAGATAATTGCAACTCTGTGTTGTATCACAGCTGCAAAAGTGGAGACCCGAAGATTAGGTGTGGTGAGGAGTGAGGGTTTGATCGAGGACGACGACGAGGACACGAAAAAAATTTCCATGACCATGTTTTGGTTGGTTCCACAGTTTCTTCTTCTCGGATTAGCTGAAGAGCTTTCAGAGAAGAGCATTGTTTGTTTCTTCACCGATAAGCTGGAAATTAAAACCCCGGAGGAAGACGAGGCAACAAAAGAGTCCAAGAATATGTACATGAAAATATTTGCTCAAGCGGTTAGTGGAGTGGGAATTATATGTGGTGTGTTGTCAGTTTATGCAGTGGGTGAGACAAGTGCAAGGGTGGGAGGGTCCAGTTGGTTCCAGTTCACGCTAAACAGGAGTCGTTTGGACAATTACTATTGGACCTTGGCTGCATTGACTGCAATTAATCTTGTGCTGGATCTTTTGGTGAGATGTGTAGTCTTTAGGGACTGATAAGATTAAGTATATTGTATTTATACGTATTTGTTATGTTTTAGTGGTATTGTGGATGTGACACAGCGTGATAATTGAATGGCTAAAACTATAGTCTAAACACACCAACTCTGGACTACAGATGATAACATTTCCTGTAAACGTGAGTTATTTAAATAAGTATGTAAATATATTGTGAATATTAGGAGTCCTTTATTAGGAAGGATTTATTGTTGTGTCCTTTATTGATTAGTGTTTCCTTGTAGAGTAAGGATTATGTGTGTATATATTTCAAGGAAGTAATACAATGAAAAATTACCCCGTAAAATTCTATTTGGTATCAGAGCTTAGGTTGCCGTAACCCTAGAATATTTTTCCGCTGCTGTTGACGGCCGACTCTTTCTTTTCTGCAATATTCCCTTGCAGAACGTCAGGCTGTGTGGGTGTGTGTGATATTGCCGTGTGTGATTTGGCTGTGCTGTGTGGATTACTACCTCCAGAACCGTGTGGATTGCTACATCAAGAGCTGTGCACCGTAAGATAGGATGGCCTCTTTGGAAGATAGTGCTGTTTTGAAATTGGAGGGTAGCTCTCGTACACCAACCAATACTCCAGTGTTGAATCCTGTTGTTATTCAGAATGATGCGTCTACTGTACCAAACACAGTGAAGTTGAATGGATCAAATTATCCTCTTTGGTCCAAAGTTTTGGAGATGCACATCGCTGGACGCGGTAGGAAAGGCTTTGTGACAGGGAGTACCAAGGAACCTGCTGAGAATAGTGCTGGGTATGAGACATGGGAGACAGGGAATGCAATCGTAAAAGGGTGGTTGATCAATTCCATGGAACCTGCTATCATGGGCTTTTTTATTCACCTACGTACTGCTAAAGAAGTTTGGGAAGAGGTGGCTCGGACCTATTATGATGGTTCGGATATTTCTCAAATTTATGAATTAAAGGTTAAATCCTTCAGACTCCGTCAAGAGGGCCGACCGGTTGGTGTGTATTACGCTGATCTCAAGTCCGTTTGGCAGGAGTTAGATCAAAGGAGACCAATCAAGATGGCGTGTGCAGTGGATCTCAAGACCCTTCGAGATGAGATTCAAATTGATCGTGTGTATGCTTTTTTGGCGGGTTTGGATGATATCTTTGATAAAGTACGTAGTGATATTCTACGTACTCAACCCTTACCATCTGTTGAGGAAGTGTTTTCTGTTGTTCGGCGTGAAGCACAAAGACATGCCACCATGATGAGTGGGAGTAACAACCAAGGAGGGCTGCCATCCATGGCCATGGTCTCTCGGCCCGCCGCTGCCTTTCGTCCTAGTAATCCTTCTAGTCAGTCTTTAAATTCTCCTCCATTTACCCGAGAAAATAAAGATGATTTGAAGTGTACTTTCTGTGGACAAACCCGTCATACTGAGGATACGTGTTTTGCCAAGCATGGGGTACCTGATTGGTTCCCAGAATTGAAGAAGAAGCTACGTGCAAAGGAGCGTAGGAGTGGGGGAAATAATGGAGGCCGTGCATCCCTGGCTACTGCCCCACCAAAAGCTAAGGAGGATGAGACTATCTCCAATAACCCGAGTCAAACTTTGTTGACTCGTTCTACCCATGGTGATTCATCCTCCACTATAGGTACTGTAGGGCATGTTTTTTTGGCC
Organism: Prunus persica; assembly: GCF_000346465.2. NCBI lineage: Eukaryota > Viridiplantae > Streptophyta > Magnoliopsida > Rosales > Rosaceae > Prunus > Prunus persica. Next base: position 25,779,591 of record NC_034014.1, read on the forward strand.
TCCGACACTGAGCATCATGCAGGTTGGATTCTGGACTCTGGTGCAACAAATCATATGACATACGATAAGAATGTGTTCCAATATATGACAACATCTCACAGGGAATATATTGCAACTACTAATGGTACCCGTGCACCTGTTGTTGGTGCTGGTACCGTGTATCTCACAGCCTCTCTCCCTTTACACCGATGTTTGCTTGTTCCATCTTTATCACATCATTTACTTTCCATACCACAGATTACTGAACAATTAGATTGTGTTGTTCTAATGTATCCGTCCTTTTGTCTACTTCAGGATATTCAGACCAAGGAGATAATTGGGCGTGGCACTAAGAGAGAGGGGTTGTACTACGTGGATGATGTCGTTCCTGGCAGAGCTCATGCAGTCCGAGTGCTCCGTGGTAGTAATTTACAAGAAGTATGGTTATTGCATCGTCGATTAGGCCATGCATCCTTTAGCTATTTAAGGCGTATGTTGCCTCATTTATTTAGTGGAATAAATGAATCAGACTTACAGTGTGAAGTATGTATTCTTGCTAAAATCCATCGTGCTTCGTTTCCTCCTAGTATGAATAAAAGACATTTTCCATTTGATCTTGTGCATTCCGATGTTTGGGGGCCTTCTCCAGTTGTTACTTCTTCTGGACTTCGGTGGTTTGTTACATTTGTTGATGATTGCACTCGTATGACATGGCTTTATGTGTTGAAAAATAAAAGTGATGTTGGTGCCATATTTCGGTCATTTGCTCAGATGGTTCAAACGCAATATTCTTCCGTTATTAAAGTTCTACGTTCTGATAATGGAGGAGAATACATTAATTTTGAGTTGTCGGAGTTTCTCCATGGTCAAGGGATTCTCCATGAAACCACATGTCCGCATACCCCACAGCAAAATGGGGTTGCAGAGCGTAAAAATCGTCACATTTTGGAGACAGCTCGTGCCTTACTCCTTGGGGCCTCGGTTCCTCCACGTTTTTGGCCTGAAGCTGTTACTTATGCCGTGTATGTCATTAATCGTATGCCCTCTCGGGTGGTTGGATTTCAAACACCTATTCAGGTCCTCACTCAACATACTCCAGTGGTGTCCAGTAATACTCTCACTCCTCGAGTGTTTGGTTGTGTGGCTTATGTTCATATTCAGAAAATACATCGTAGTAAATTGGATCCGTGTGCACTACGGTGTGTCTTTGTGGGTTTCTCGTCTCACCAAAAAGGGTATAAGTGTTACCATCCTGAGACCCGACATATGTATGTAACCATGGATGTGACTTTCTCTGAAACAGAATATTTCTACACTTTTGTACCTTCCACTTCAGATCACCAGGGGGAGAACACTGATGGTAATCTGAGTTGGTTGGATCTAGGGGGAGATGTGACTATTGAACAGCGTGTAGAACCTGGTACTAAGCCCCTACTAGGAGAGTCACGGCAAGCTACTATCGAGAAGAACCTTGCTGTTGAACAACCTTGTGCGGAGCCCAGTATACCCCTTATTGAGGAGCCTAGTACACCTTCTCTCTCTAGTTCCGAAGTGCCGCCCAATACATCTTCTCTGAATATGCCTGAGGTAAGTATCGTAAATGATTGTGTAACTAATCCAAGTGTAGGTACTTATAAATTGCCGCCAAGACAAAATCGAGGTGTGCCTCCTGATAGGTTTTCTCCTAAAGGAAAGGTGAAGTATCCGATAGCCAACTATGTATCATGCAATAAGCTTGCACCAGAGCGTCAGACTATGGTAAGTAATATGGAGTCTATCCATGTACCAACTCGAGTGGAGGAAGCTCTAAAAGATCCAAAGTGGGCAAAAGCAATGGATGAGGAAATGTTGGCATTGCAGAAAAATAATACTTGGGAGGTGATGAAGCTACCCATAGGGAAGAAGACAGTGGGATGTCGGTGGGTGTTTACAGTTAAATATAAAGTTGATGGAACAGTAGACAGATAAAAAGCAAGGTTGGTGGCTAATACCCAAACATATGGGGTAGATTACCAGGAGACTTTCTCCCCGGTTCCCAAGATGAATACGGTACGTGTTCTTATCTCTTTAGCTGCAAACATGGATTGGCCATTAAAACAGTTTGATGTGAAGAATGCATTTCTCCATGGGAATTTGGAGGAAGAAGTGTATATGGATTTTCCTCCTGGATATAGCAATGGTGGGAACACCGGAGTATGTCGATTGTGTAAGTCACTCTATGGACTTAAGCAATCGCCCCGTGCATGGTTTGGTAGATTTACTCAAGTCATGAGAAAGAATGGATATTGTCAGAGTCATTCTGATCACACTTTGTTTGTGAAGCGTAGACAGAATAAAGTAACAGCTTTGATTATCTATGTAGATGACATGATTATAACAGGAAACGATGTTGATGAGATGTCCAAGTTGCAAGGAAATCTCGCGGTCGAATTTGAGATGAAGGACTTAGGGGATTTGAAGTATTTCTTGGGAGTTGAAGTTGCTCGCTCGTCAAAAGGTATCTTCTTGTCTCAACGTAAGTATGTACTAGATTTATTAAAAGAAACTGGTATGTTGGGATGTAAGCCGGTAGAGACGCCTATTGTTGAGAAGCATCATTTGTGTTTGGATCCGGAGCAGAAACTAGTTGATAAGGGTAGATATCAGAGACTTGTAGGGAGACTGATTTATTTGGCTCATACTCGTCCTGATATTGCATATGCTGTGAGTGTTGTGAGTCAGTTCATGCATTCACCGAGTGTGGATCATATGGCTGATGTTCTGCGTATCTTGGCATACTTGAAGTCGGCACCTGGAAAAGGAGTCTTGTATAGAAAAAATGGGCATTTGAGGATTGAAGGGTTTACTGATGCAGATTGGGCAGGTGATGTAACTGATAGACGGTCTACTTCTGGATATTTTACCTTCGTTGGAGGGAATTTGGTGACATGGCGAAGTAAAAAACAGAAGGTGGTGTCATGGTCTTCAGCTGAGGCCGAATATAGAGGTATGGCTCAAGGAATCTGTGAAATCCTTTGGCTCCGAAAACTTCTTTGGGGACTTGGGTTTAAACCAAAGGATACCATGCGGTTGTTTTGTGATAACAAGTCAGCAAGAGACATAGCTGATAACCCGGTACAGCACGATAGAACGAAGCATGTAGAGGTTGATCGTCATTTTATCAAAGAGAAGCTTGAGAAGAAGATTGTATCAATACCGTTTGTGGAGTCAGAGGGACAACTTGCAGATGTTCTTACTCATGCAGTATGTAGTCGAAAGTTTGGTAACTCACTTGACAAGTTGGGCATGTGTGATATATATGCACCAACTTGAGGGGGAGTGTAAACGTGAGTTATTTAAATAAGTATGTAAATATATTGTGAATATTAGGAGTCCTTTATTAGGAAGGATTTATTGTTGTGTCCTTTATTGATTAGTGTTTCCTTGTAGAGTAAGGATTATGTGTGTATATATTTCAAGGAAGTAATACAATGAAAAATTACCCCGTAAAATTCTATTTTTCCAAGCACAGCCTAGTCATCGGGATAAAATTGTCTTCAGTACAGATGATAACATTTCCAAGTACAGTAACTTTTGGGAAGAACAGCAGCCTAACAGAGTTTTTCCTACGTACGAAACCAGTATTTCAAAAGTAAATTTAGGTTTTACTCATAAAAAAACTTTCACTTTTGGAAAAAGCCAAAGCTTTTTGAAAAAAGACGGAATAACCTCTCAACTTTCAAACCAAAGACATGCAAATGTAAAGGATTTCTTAGGAAATCAAAAAATAAATAAGGGCAATTTTGTCCATTTTTGCTTCTTTTAAAAATTTTCTCTCTCCTTTGGGCTTTTCCAAAATCTCCCTATTTCAAAATACACACTTGTTTCTGAGAATTTTGAAAGAAGTGATAAGTTTGAAGAATGCGTCATGTGACCTCCGCGTACGATGTCTAAAAACCAGAAGTTGACATTCTGCTCTACCAGCTTACTTTATTTAGAAAACAAAATATAACTTCATCCTTCAAGTTGAAAATTACTTATCCACACATACAAATATGTTGGCCTCCTCCATCCATATGAGAATTGAGCTGTCGTTAAAGACATCACAGATCTTTAAGTGGCAAGTACTCTGTATCACATTTATTCGACATCACCTTTCAATACAAATCTTTACAACTATTTACTCATCACAGCTGTGGAAATGTAATCACATAATCTCGTCCAAGAAAAGATATAAGAGACATGTTATAGAAACCGTAGATACAAAATTATGCGTGGCAGAGTTGCACATTGTCATTATCAAATGAGTTGCACATGATCCTCATCAAATGGCTCAGCAGTTTCATCATCCTCCGACCTGGAATCCTTGTAAGCATACCAAAAGCTCACCAAAACATAGAGAACAAGATTAACTGCGGACAATGCAGCCAAGGTCCAGTAATAATGATCCAAGCGACTCTTGTTTAGAACCAACTGGGTTTCCCTCCCTGTCCACTTATCTCACCCACTACATAAACAGACAAGACACCGCCTATACTCCCCACTCCCAAAAAAGCAACACAAAACCGAACCATGCACTGATCAATGGATGGAGGGACTTGCTTAACTAAGAACAAATCAATGCTACTTTCTGCAATCCCTTCAAGGCCTCCGAGGAGAAGAAACTGTGGAAGCAACCAAAACATGCTCATGGGAACCGTTTCCTCAGGCTTGTCGATTAGACCGTGGCTCTTAACCACGCCCAGCCTTCGTGTCTCCACTTTTGCAGCTGTGATTGAGCATAGAATTCCAAAAATCATTGACACGGCAATTCCAATTCGGGGACCATACCTTGTTAGTTCTGCAATTTGGAAGTTAAGTTTTCCAAATAGTTGTTTGGCAAGAGTATAGAACCATACTAAGATTGGAAGAGGAACTGTTATGCGCCAACTTCGTGATTCATGTGGGTTGCTTGTTCAATGCAGAAACTAGTTCCAATTGAAGATACAACACCAATTAGGATAAGTGTCATGCATATGGGAATCATGCATAGGACGCTTTTGGTTTCTTCCACTTCTGTGACTCTACAAAGTCTCCAACTATTATTTTCTTGTTGCTGTAGAGGTTGGGTGGCTAATATGATTGCAGCCTTGTCTAGGCACCTAAATTCAATAAGTAATTTGTGGTTTAAAATGTTGCACTAGGTGCGACTATTTGCACACATGTATGCATGTATGTGCTTGTGTGCATAAACGTGCGCGAGCATATGAGAGAGAGAGAGAGAGAGAGAGAGAGAGAGTCAAAACCTGAGGCGACGAGTGTGAGGTATCAAGTAATAATCATCACGTCTCTCGTAGAGATGAGAGGAGTCTCTGGGGTGTTTCTGGAAAATTTTGGAGGCAGAGGCCACAAAGACCCTAAACAGAACAGTGAGAGGGCTGCCGTATGGTCTATAAGTGCGATATGAGCACGAACCAGTCAAGAAAATAAGTGTTGCTACCAAGGTACATATGGCAGGGATGCCATACCTCATTGACCAAGGCTTTATATAATAAATAGCAAAAGCTCCAGCTATGGGGACGTGGATCACTGTAAAGCTTATGAACAAGTGACAGAGCATGCTGTCTCTATGGTTTGAGTGTGAGTCCTGGTCAGCCATGAATTGTGGTACGGAGACTAAGTGACCAGAAAATCCCACAGCTATTAGAGCTAAAGCTGTGAAAAAGAGGATTTTTTGCCCTTGGCCGATGCACTCGGGATCATATGCGCTGCAAGTGGCTGTTGCAGCAGCAAGGTCTGGTGGTGTTAACATTGACAGAAAACCTAAGCCCTGCAATCCAAAATGATTAAATATATGGGGATCATATTCTGCTTAGAATTACAGTGATTTTGTGACTGAAAGACGCTTACAGCGATGTAGGAAAAACTGGAGAGCAAGACCATCCAATAGTAACCCATGAAAGTATCCACAACAAATTGCAAGCCCACTGGCATTATGGCCACGATGCCCCAGAACAAATTGACAATTGCAGCGGCGTGCTTGAGGTTGAGCTTCCATGCGTCAGTTAAGTATGCCATGGTCATCCACATTGCATATGCAGCTAGTAGATCAGTCCACATCAGCGCTACGCACAGTTGAGGAGAAGGAAAAGAATTGAAAGAGAATGTCAGGCATGATGGAAGATTAGAATAAGAAGTTTGGGTTAATACAAACATATAACAAGCAGTGGTTCAAAGGGTAGCGAGGTCCGTTTACCATTGATCTGCACAAAAGCTAACATTTCTAAATGTGTGCTGTATATCTCACTCTGTGAGGAGGACTGAGAACAGTTGGGGAGGAAGAAAGAAAGAACAGCAACCTAACCGATCGAGTTTCTCCCGTGAAATGATTAATTCACAGAACTTAGACATTTAGAAGGATTCTTCCTTTTTAACTAAAGAAGATAAGACCTCAAAAATATTATGTTATATTCTTCTCAATATTTCAATTTTACTTTGAAGAATGAGGCATGTTCTTCCCTGCCTCCTATGTATGAAATTAATGATTGACATTGATGTCTAAACTCCAGAATTTGACATTCTGCTCTGCCACCTACTTTAGAAGACAAAATTTTCTTTACATCCTTCAAAGAAATACATTAACAGTCAAAAATTTGAATGCTTGGATCTGAAGAAACCCCATTGACCGGAACTTAGGCATGGAAGTCCACTTGGGCAAATCGACTTTCAACACGATGAGCGAAGCCTCCATATGAACAAAGGTTGACATTTTTAGTTATCCTTTGAGGATTTGAACCACAGTTTTTCCTTGAAAAAAATAAAGCATATGTGAAGAACTGAATTGATACTGATTTGAGTTCCTCTAGGATTTGCTTCAGCTTTATACAAGAAAGCAGGAAACCAGATCCTACACTAATGCCTACAACTATGCTAATAGTTTTTACAATACAAGAAAGAGAATCACTAATTGGTTGACTATTAAACACTAATTATCAGATATCATCACAATCAATCAATAAAATAAAATAAAGAGTTATACAAATAAATTAGTTAATTGAGTTGAGGATGACAAAACCACACTAATATTTAAAACAGCCTGCCTCTATGATAAGGTGCTTATTAAAAAAAGAGTACAAATAAATAAGAAAAAGAATGCTTCATGATTGAGATTGAGAAGATTGGAGTTGCGCACCTCACATTAGTCAAATTTGTTAAAAATATTGCTTGCATAGGGAGGGAATGTCATTTGCAGAGGTTTCTTTGAATGGAGCTTTCACTTGCACTCTAAATATAAAGAACACATGTACTTGTTTAGAGTGTCTTGGAACCAAATGGCTCATTAGCAATAGGTACAAATCCAATAGCAACCCCAACAACAAGTAGAGTGCATCATTATACAAACCATGCAGACTTGGATAAAATAATTATCTTATTTCTTTCTTTTCTTGATTTAACGTGAAAAGATTTGTATTTACGGAAGAAACATGGCTACACTTATGCATATCCGTAGGAAAATCTATGCACAACAGCAGCAGCATTGCACATTATCATCAAATGGCTCAGCAGTTTCCCCATAATCAGGTGCTTCGTCGTCCTCCGACCTTGAATCATTATAAGCATACCAAATGCTCATCAAAACATACAGAACAAGATTAGCTGCAGCCAATGCAGCCAAGGTCCAATAATATTGATCCAACCGACTCTTGTTTAGAGTCTCTTGAAACCAACTGGGTTTCCCTTCCCTTCCACTTATCTCACCCACTAGATAAACTGACAAGACACTGCCCACAATCCCCACTCCAAAAAGAGCAATAGCAAATAGAACCATGTACCGAGCCATGGATGGAGGGACCTGATTAATGAAGAACCAACCAATGCTATTGTCTGCAATCCCATCAAGGCCTCCGAGGAGAAGAAACTGTGGAAGCAACCAGAAGATGCTCATGGGAATTGTTTCCTCAGGCTTGTCAATTAGACCGTGTCTCTTAACCGCGCCTAACCTTCTTGTCTCCACTTTTGCAGCTGTGATACAACATAGAATTGCAAATATCATTGACACAGCAATTCCAATTGTGGGGCCATACCTTGTTAGTCCTCCAATTTGGAAGTAGATTTTGGCAAATTGTTGTTTGGCATGGTCATAGAACCATAAAAGGATTGGAAGAGGAACCTTTATGCGTCCAACTTTGCGATTCATGTGGGTTGCTTGCTCGATGAAGTAGGTATTTCCAATAGAAGATACAACACCCATTAGGATAAAGGTTGTGCATATGGGAATCATGCATAGGATGCTTTTGGTTTCTTCCACTTCTGTGACTCTGCAAAGCCTCCACCTATTATTTTGTTGTTGCTCTAGAGGTTGGGTGGCTAATATAATCGCAGCCTTGTCTAGACACCTAAATTTCATATACATAAAAAAAAGTGTTGGGTTTTTGTCTTTGCAAGGGTGCCATTAGTTGCACTCTTTTATGTGCATGTGCGCATGTGTTGTGTCATATGGAAAATAGAAGAGTCAAAACCTGAGGCGACGAGTATGAGATATCTGATAACCATCATCAAGTTTTTCATAGAGCTGAGAGGCATCTCTCGGGCATCTTCTGAATATTTTGGAGGCAGAGGCCGCAAACACCCTAAACAGAGTAGTGAGAGGGCTGCCTTGTGCTCTATGAGTGTGATATGAACACGAACCAGTCAAGAAAATAAGTGTTGCTACCAAGGTACATATGGCTGAGATACCATACCTAATTGACCAAGGCTTTATATAATAAATAGCAAAAACTCCGGCTATAGGGACGAGGATCACCATCAAGAAGCTCAGGAAAAAGTGACAGGGCATGCTGTCTTCAAGGTTTGATTGTGAGTCCATAAACTGCTCAGCAATGAATGCCCCTAATGAGGTTAAATGACCAGACATTCCCATAGCTATTAGAGCTACTGCTGTATAAAAGAGGATTTTTTGTCCTTGGCCTATGCACTCCGGCTCATATGCGCTGCAAGTGCCTGTTGCCCCAGCAAGAACTGGTGGTGTTGACATTGACAAAAAACCCAAGCCCTGCAGTCGAAACCAATTAATATGGTACTGAATGACACTGATTTTTTGACTGGAAGAAATTAACTTACAGCACTGTAGGCAAAACTGGAGACCAAGACCATCCAATAGTTACCCATGAAAGCATCCACAAGAAATTGCAAGCCCACTGGTAGTACGGCTACAATGCCCCAGTACAAATTGACAATTGCAGCAGCATGTGTGAAATTGAGCTTCCATACCTCCGTTAAGTATACCATGGTCATCCACATTGCGTACACAGCGAGTACATCCGCCCATGTCAGCACTACATACAGTTTAGGAGCAGAAGCAAAAGAATTAAAGAAAATGTTATGCATGATGGAAGATTAGATGAAAAAAAGTTTAGGTTAATGCAAACATATAACAAGTAATGGCTCAAAGGGTAGCTATGTCTAGTTACCAGTGATCTTCACCAAAGTTAACATTTCAAATATCTCACTTTGTGAGGAGGACTGAGGAGGAACAGTTGGGGAGGAAGAAAGAAAGAACAGCAACCTAACAGAGTTTGGACAATGGAAGAATTTAGTTCACAGAACTTGCACAGTTAGAAGGTGTTAGAAGGATTTTTCCTTTTTAACTAAAGAAGAAAAGACCTGTCCAGTGTAGCAAACAAATAATCAAAATTGTTATGTTATATTCCTCTTAATAATCTAATTTAGCAGAAGTTTAATTAATAAACATCCAAACTTAGTGATGAGTTTGAAGAATGAGTCATGTTCTTCCCTGCCGCGTGAGGATATTGATGTCTAAACTCCAGAAGTTGACATTCTGCTCTGCCGCCAATTTTAGAAGACAAATATTTTCGTATTTTCAGTCCCTTGGTTTCTGACTTTATAAAAAGTTGAAGACAAATATTTTAGTTAATTGAGTTGAGTATGAGACTACCAAGCTCGTATTTAAAACAGACCTGCCTCTATGATTGGTTCAGGTGCTTATTTAAAAATAAAAAAGAGTATAAATAAATAATTAAAAGAATGCTTCATGATTGAGATTTTGAAGATTGGAGTTGTACCTCACAATAGTCAAAATTATTAAAAATATTGCTTGCATTGCCTAAGGAGGGTATTTCATTATCTGATAACAGATTTCATACACTGCTGACGAATACATTATCTGCGGATCAATGACACCCAGCAGCACATACCATTCTGCAATTGACTTCATACACCATTTATCTGCTCATTCTGAGACTCAGTCTAATCATATTTGTACAACAAAGAAGCATCGCACAGTATCATCAAATCGCTCATGAGTCCATTAGTTTCCTCATGCTCTGGTAGCGGCCCGGTGTTTCATTGTCTTCTGAACATCAGTCCACATGCACACCAAGTGAACGTTGATCCACTTGCACACCAAGTGAACATCGATCAGGTACCTGCTCGTCGCCTCCTTCACTAATAAACCCTTGAAAATACCAGCACAGCACATATCACCAATTCTATTTATGGCGCCAAGGAGAAGATGTGTGTAAGAACCCAGAACATACACATGCGGATGGCCTCATGGATCTTGTCAATCATACCGTGTTCATAACCATATCTAGCTTCCCGAGTATCAGCTTGTAAAGCAATAAGACAACTTACTACTAAAAGTACAAATGATGTTCCAACTGGGGGAGTTACCTTTCTTGATCTTGATTTGCCACCAACAATGAGAAATTAGGGGATAAAATCATGTGGCAAACCCTAATTCTGCCTCCTGATAGACCAACTGGCCGAGGGAAGTAGATGGACAACCTTGTAGTGCACATGGTTGCATGCTTAAGAGACAAAAAAATTCCGCAATTAGCTTATCTGCAAAGTAGAGAGAGGTTTTGTCACTTTGCACCATATGGCTTCAGTTCAAGAAAAATAAAAATAAATCCTATGGCTATTAGAACCAGAACCATGTAGATGAGGATTTTCTGTTTGTTACCTGCGCATTCAGCCTCATATACACTGCAGGTGCCTGTAGCTTTAGAAAGTACTGGCGGTATTGACATTGACAAAAATCCTAAACCCCTGCATGAGAAGAGTTTTGGTCCCTGGTGTGAGAAGTCACAAATTTAAGGCAAATTCTTTCAAATCTTAATTATTAAAGGAACTAAAAAGAATTATAAATTAGACAATGGGCAGTTAAACAAAAGAAATCAGTACAAACAATATTGGACAAATCATTATTTTAAGAGTTGCTGCAAGTTTTATTCCTGTGTGAATTGTGCAAGCATGTGCCTAGTTAGTGTGATTATTACTAATTCTTTTGAGCATTACACTTTGTGTAGAATGTCTACCTAAGTGATAATGCAGAACATCATGCAAGTAAGAACAAAGAAAATGGCATGGAAAATATACATCAACTTTACAAACTAACATCAAGAGAAGATCTCAGAGGCAAATAAGGTAAAATGCAGGTCAAGCGAAGAAGCGGATCACATTGTCTCAAAATGCGTCTACATACCAGCAATTTGCAAATAGGTTGTTGACGTACATGTCTGCAATCACTGGCCCTGACTTCTGCAGACTAAACTCTAAACAATGAGATGTGTGTAACGACAGTACCAACAAACAAACGAAAGCACCGCTGATTCGAGTAACGATGGAATCTAAAAGTGCTTACAAATGAGACTAAGCTAATTGAAAGCCTCCAATCATGCGAATGATGCAAACTTCTCATTGTTGACATTCCTCCACTCCATACCAACTTTCTTTCAAGGTAACTCCTCTCTTAGCATGTAATTACATAAGAAAATACCAGGTAAAGGAGATATATCCAAAATATTCATCCATAAAAGGAAGCAACGAAACGAAACCTGAGACAATGTGCCACAATACCAATATGCCCCGAAACGCAAAACATAGTACCAATACAGTGTTTGATAATACAGAGCCTCCTTTTGAATCACAAAACTGAAACTGCACCAGAAGAACAAGAGCTCTCCCAAACCTCAACACCTTCAACTTCTTCTCTTATCACAAAGAGCCTATCTCCGCCCCCTTCGATTTTCTGTATAACCCCTCTCTCAGAATCCTCAACTTTATCCACAAAATTCCTCCTATACCACCCCTCACAAACCCCATTTTCTAATGCCACCCTGTTTTCTTCTTTTGCCACTCTCGACCAAACCTCCAACCCACCTTCCCTCCCCACAAACACTTGATTTCTGTAACAGCGAATTACACTACTGCTATGGCCAACCGGCCGATCGCCGCTTGTGTTCCTCATTCTCGGGTTCTTGTCTTGTAAATAAATCCACGGATCATCACCTAATTTACGCAAGTCTGCCACTGCCAAATCCCCAGACTTTGAACACACCTTGAACAGGGTCGACTCTTCGACGTCGGCATCCACGTCAGCGAATGAGTCCCCGAACCTACTGCTCCGGCCCGAACCCGGCTCGATCGCTTCCCAAACCATCTCATTCGCCCTCGGGTCCCAAATTCGGATATACCCCGAGTACCCAAACGCGCCGCACGTGACCGAGCTCCCCACGACCATGCTCGTCTCTGGAACCCACCTCAGCTTTCCAACGGCTAGGTTCTTCGCCGAGCTCCCCGGCTGCCGGCTTAGCTCCGACACAATCTTCAGCGTGGATTTGTCGATCAAGAGTATGCAATTCTCTCGGTGCGGGCAATCGAACGACGCGAAGACCGAGCCCGGCGAGTCGGCAATGGCGGTGACTCGGGCCTTGAAGATTCTCGGATCGTTCGGGTCGGTCCAGTGGATCGACCCGAGGTTTCGCACGCCGGAGAAGTCGTAGAAGTAAAGCCCCGCGGATGATTCGGATCCTACGGCGGCGATGTCAGGATACACTCGACAAATCGAGGTTATGTCCTCCAAATGCGTTCGAATCGTTCCAGAATGGCTCAGATTCCAATCGTAGCTCGACAGCTGGCCGCCGTGGGCAATCCAGACGGAGCCATCGTCGCCGGTGGCGATCGCTGAGGGGCAGCCATCGGAGGCTGGTTGGACGGTGGTGACGATGGAGGCGTCGATACCGGAGAAAGGAGGCGGCGACATAGCCGACTTGAGCTGCGAATCGATGCCGTAGTAGAGGGCTTCATCGGCAAGCTCTTGCTTAGAGAATCGGCGAGCCGTTGAAGGCAGACCGTTCGATCGGAGAAGAGACAGGATGACGGAGAAGATCTCCGGGTCCCGGTCTATGAAAACCGGGTTCGGGTCGTCGGTGGAGCGGTTCGATAGGGCGGCTAAGAGAGAGTCGGGTCCGCCGGCCTGGATCGTTGACAAGGTGGTTTCGAAGAACTTGCCGCCGACGTTGAGCTTGATGCGGTCGTCGGCGCAGGGCCCAGGGGCAGGATGGGAATTTCCGTTGTCCATATTTATGGAAAAACGAAGGCCGCGTGAGGTTGAAGATGTTTTTACTGTCTTCAACTTCACGGGGACTTGGAAAGCTGAGAGGCAGGCGGGAGATGGGGAAACTGCCTGCCTGCCGACAGTTTGACGCTTATCTTGACACAATTACCCTTCTTCTTTCATGAAATTACTCAATGCTTGCCGGCTTTTGTAGTTCCGTGCAAACTAAACAGAAAGCCCTTTTAGGTCATTTCGTTTTTCCGGGTTTGGGTTCTGGACTTTGGAGTTAGCTTCTGACAGCGACCATACGTAATAATTTTTAAATTAATAAAAATTTCTTTAAAAAAAAGCGAGTCTGGATTGGGCCAACCTACAAGGAAGCCCAAATATGAGAAACCAACCTTTGATCAATAAGGCTATGGTCCACGTAGCTTTTGATTGGGCTGTATATTGAATCTACGGTCCAGTGTACAAAAATATACAAATGAGACCTATGTATTTACTTACGTGTGTTTTTTAACCGCTTAAATTACACAGTCTCAATCTCTTAGACCACAGGAGTCCAAGAGATTGTGATTACACCACCGTTGAATATTAATCTAATGATTCAAAAAAAAAATTTAAAAGAAGTGCAAGAGTGAGTGAACCGTTGAATTTACATCCAATGGTGAGTGACTACAAATCTCTTAGACCCCTGTAGTCCAAGAGATCAGGACTGTAAACTACAAATCATTTATCGAATTATATTGATCTGACAAGAGTACGTGTGACATTAAGATTGAAGAGACGGTACCACCATCCCCACACACGTACAATCAGATTAATCAATCTGTAGAGCCCCTCCCTGACCTACGTAGTTAAAAATATACTTTTGCTGTGTTTGAAGAGATCGGCGAATGAGGGAGCTAGCTAGCTAGCTAGAGTGGGGTAAGGCTAAGCAATAGTCACCAGAAAATTACTTAGGATTTTTAACAGAGCCCATCACTTGGCTGGTGAATATGGAAGTCTTGTAGAAGGGGAACCTAAATTATTTGTAGAGAAATCAACTAAATGGTCTCCTCCTCCAGCTGGTAAATATAAACTAAATGTTGATGCTGCTTTTATTCCCGAAACAGGTGTGGGTGGAATTGGCGCTGTTGTTAGAAATGACAATGGGGAAGTGATGGCGGCTATGGCCCTTCCTCTTGCAAGTGCCACCTCATCTAAACATGCGGAGATCATGGCGTTTCTTTTCGGGATGAAATTTGCTCGGGATGCTGGCTTTTCTTCCATTTTAATTGAATCTGATTCATAAGGGGTGGTAAATGATGTAAAAAAGGATGAGGAAGAGTCTTGGGCATCAGATGGGCATCTTATTGGTGATATTAAGAGGAGTCTACAACACTTTGAAGATGTTATTATCTCTTATAGTCCAAGAGGGGCTAACCAAGTAGCGCATTTTCTAGCAAAGCATGCTCTTAATTGTAATACTATGGTAACTTGGATCGAAGAAGTTCCCTTCTGGCTGGAATCAATTGTAAACGATGACATGGTTGTATCCTCTTAATTTTTATCAATAAGTTCTTCTTTCGCAAAAAAAAAAAAAAAAAAAAAAAAACGGTATATATATATATAACAAGTATGGAAATGAACCTAACTGCTGGTTCGGAATCTAATGCTAGCTAGTAGCTGCTAATTATAAACCAAACCTTAATAATTTAACGGTACTTCATCTCTATACTGTTAGCTACCCCTACCTTAATAATTTAATTTAACGGTACCAATCTTATCATGCCTGGTGAGGTGAGGTCCCCATGAATTGATGCATTCACTATATGTTAGAATTATGCATATGCAGCCAGCTAGCCCAAGGCTTCCAGTACATTTTCTAATTGAATGAATCGAAGGCTTAGCTAGCCAGCTAGGGCTGACGCTTCACATGCATATTATATGGCTATGCATGTGAAATTTAAGGCTAGCACACACAGATTTGTGGGCAAGGTCCCAGCAGCCATGGCATGACAGATTGGATAAAAGATTAGTTGGAATGGGGATAGCATTGTCTTACTATTCTCGATCAATAATGTTATATTATATGAAAATGTTATTGTGCGTGTCATATAGTATTATTAATCAGGATAACAAAATAGTGATATTCTGTTTCATTGAAAGTCTTTCTCGAGACTTCAAAAATATAACAAGTATTAGTTATACACCCTGTCATACCACGTGTCCTCATCCAAATGGGCGGACAAAATGGAGCTGGCAAAATTTATGAGTATAAAATGGGGCCCTATATATGCTGCTTTGGGCATGATTCATGAAATGAAGGTTAGAAAGGGACCACCGGCCCAAACCCAAAAATGGAGGCTTTTAATTGAGAAAAAAAAGGTTAGTTGAGCTATATATATCTTCTTTTTTCTGGAAAAAGAAACATTATTTATTCTCATCAGCCTTTAACAGAACTTATAATTTTAAGGCACAAATTAATTTGTTTAGAGTGCTGTTATTTTCATTCATCTATCCTATATTTTTATTCATTTTATTTTCCCGCACATCATGTAATTTTTTTTTTTTAATGAAGAGGGGAGGAAAAACCTCATAAACAAAAACCAACTAGCCAACACTAATCATCCGAGGCTTCACAGCCCCCAACAAATCATCAATTAGAATAGAACTAATCCAAACTGGAGCTTCATAAAAAAAAAAAGCAGACCCCCAGATCCATATTCAAACTCCAATTAGCCAAGCAATCTACAGCAGCATTCCTTTCCCTATAGACATGAGTAAGCTCAACAGACTCAAACTTACTCATCAAAGCAACACAACTTGCAATCACCCCAATACAAGGATGAAGACAACTAGGAACATGCAGCTTGATAAGCTGAACAGCAGTCATAGAATCCATTTCAATAGAAAGCCTAGCCACCGCTTTAGCCGCAGCAAGCTTCAAGCCAAAGAATAACCCCCAGAGCTCAGTATCCAGAGTTTGACCAATACCCAAGTTGACAGCAAAACCACACATCCAGTCTCCAAAGGAATCACGGATGATACCACCAGCACCAATACAACCAATACCACCCTTACGAGAGCCATCAACATTTAACTTGAACACACCATTCACAGGGGGCTCCCAAGCCAACATAATTTGCACTTGAGTCCTTTTGGAGATGGAATTAGGACAAGCCTGGAGCCACTCAGAAACTGCAGAAGCAATAATCCTTTTAGGGTGAACAGGCAACTCAGCTTAAGCATTAAAAACTCTACTGTTTCTCCATTTCCAAATAAACCAGCAGGTAAACACAAAAACCACCGGCCAAGGTTGATGGCCATAGACAGACTTGGAACACAAATTACTAAAAAGCCAAGCTTTAAAGTCAGCCTGTAAAAACCTTGCAGCATCACCCCTCTTGAGGAAAAGAAACCAGACCTCTCTAACTTTAAAACAATCCCTCAAGATATGAAGCACACATTCAATAGGCCAACCACAACATTGACAAGATGAATCCAAGGTAAGGTGTCTTCTCACCCGTTGCTCATTGGAGAGGATTTTCCCCTAATACATCAACCAACAAAAAATTTACAATTTAGGAGGAATGCGCATCTTCCATAGGACTTTCCACCAAGGGTCAGACCAATCAGGCCCTTTAAACAGCAAATTATAAGCAGATTTCACAGTAAAACTCTCATTAGCAGTATATTTCCAAATATGAATATCCTCCAACCTCCCATCAAAGTCAGTAGCCAAAGAAGTAATTTTCCGAAATGTATCCTCAGCAAGAAAATTGCGAAACTTATCTACACCATGTAAATTTAAAAAAACACAATCCTATCTTTCCACCCACCGTTATTCCTAAAATACCCTTTAATTATAATATTAAGAGTCAATTCCATATTTTTGCTTGTTTTTATGTTTAGGTGTAATAAAATATTCAAAAATTTATAAAACTCAATTAAAAAATAAGAATTTTTTTAAAATTAAAACCCATCCGCACCCTTTCCCCAACCCCACTTTCTAGCCCTACCCCATTGCCCAGATTCATCCCCAAAAACCCAAGCCTCGACACCACCACCGCCTCCACGTCCACCGCTGACGAAGAATTTTAGGCTTTGCGAGAAGAGAATCGGCCACTAAGAAACTGTTGTGGATTCAATCAACTTATTGACGCGAATCAGAGCTTTAAAGCAGGAATCTAAAATCAATTTCCTTTCAAGGTGGCCACAGGTATTTTAATTGTTTTAATTTTGCCCATATAATCATTAAAGCACTGGGCTTTGTTGAAAATACATGTTTGTTTTTTAGGAAGTGCTTTGTTGGCAGCTGAAATTCTCATCAATGTTGACCATGAAGAACCAAGTTGATGGGTTTGGGTAACGGAATATATGATTCCTAGCAAAGTTGAGGATATGAGTGGAATTGACAATGAAAGCTATGTTCTTGTCAGTGGGTAAAGCTCCGGTTTCCCAATATTCATATGGTTCTTCTAGTTCGAATCACGGAAGCACTCAATTCCCACAGAGAGAACCGAGGGGGGAATGGATTGGGCTGGGGTACAGTACAGAGATGGGTGCTAGGGGAAGTTGGGGAGATGGCTGCCATGCAGTAGAGGAAGAGGGAGAAGGGTAAGGTATGTGTGTTGTGAGGGAAGGGGTTTGATATTTGTTAATAATCTTTTTAGTTTTTTTTTATAATCATTTTCTTATGTTTTTTAATTGGTTTTAATGATTTTCCCTTAAGCCCTTAGAAGTCATTTTATAAAGCGGTAAATTGGTCTTTAAAATTTACAAGATAAGGTGGGTAAGGAAATAGGACAGATGGGTGGAAATAGCAACACTCTTTATTTATTAATCTAGAGTCGTTCTATTGTGAAGGTGCCATAAATGGATTATAGATGTAGACATTCATATTATCCACAAAATTTATCTGAATAATAACTTCATTTAATTTTAATAAAATAATCTTGTGGCTAATATGAAGGTCCTCATAAGGGGTCCATATATGACACCCTCACTATAGAATTTCGCTATTAATATAAGGAAGTATTTTTGCTCACCACTTTAATCCGAGAGATTATTGTGTGATACAATATCACCATGTCAATTAATAATACTCCTACTTAAATTTTGCCATGTGTCATTTTTAAAGAAAATTTAAACTGTTTGTACAGTTCGACTTTCGCATCCAATTTTAGCCTTGGAATAAAATTTTAAAAACGAAAAAAAAAAAAAGAAAAAAAAAAAAGACTGCCCAACCCAACTGGCAATGCCCCTTTGCCACCGCTGGAACGCCGCCACTTCCATCTCTGTTTTCATTCCCCCCCTCTATCTCTCTCAAATTCAAATTTAACCTTTTCTTCCTTAACATCAACATCGTAATCCAGATCTCAATCCTTCAATTTCTTCATATGGGTTGTTTTCATATTCCTCAAAATTAAAAGAACAAAAAAAAATTGAAAAACTAAAAGATTGTACAACAACCACCGCCCACCAGTTCACTACCTCCCTAGTCGCCCCCAACCACGATTTTTTCAATTACATGAACAGGTGGCATTTGCAAACAAGATATGTTGGTGGGAAATGGACCGCATGTCCAATTGAACCCCAATCAACTCATGGGTGAATCCATAGTCAACTTATATTTCTTGTTTTCTAAAGAGAGAGTTAGATGGAGGAAAGAAGACAAACAAATAGAAAGAGAAAAAGAGGGAGGTGGTGGTGGGAGGGGAGGCAGTGCTGGGTTCGGGTGGGCCGTAGTTGACATTTTTCTTTTCATTTTTTCATTTTTAATGCTTTAAAAGGGTAACACTGTAATTTCAGTTCAACTGTAAAAAAGCAATAACTTTTTTTCTTATTTTTAAAAGATGATAGATATGTGGCAAATTTTGAATGAGAGTATTACCAGCTGACGTGATGATACAATACTATTCTATAATTTCTCATTTAACCCATGGTGTACCCTCACAATCATTCTTAACACTTGACACGTGTTCATAAGCATAACCATAATTTCATAAATACAAAACAAATGGTTAACTATGTTTATGTCTATGATCACGTGTCAAGTGTCAAAAATGATAGTGAGTGTACACATTATGTTAAAGTTGTGAACAAAAATGTTTCCTTAATGTAAGGTGAAAATGCAGAAGACTGAAGATGAGAAAATACTAAAATAATTTACCCATATTAATATTAATTAATTACCAAAACAATACCAATTAATTATATGCTTAGCTCTCCGTTCCAAGTCAAAAACTGCACTATATATAATATATATTTTTTTTATTGGGGAATTCTTCAAATAATTTTATTTGAGGGACACTCTTAGGATACCTTACGATTTTTTTTTTCAACGATCCAAACCATTTATTTTTTAGATCTTCATTCATAAATCATCCTTACAAAAAATTAGACAAATCATATTGGATTCAAGTTATTTGAGCGATCAAATCATATTGGATTCAAGTTATTTTTTGCAGGAATAATCTTCAAATGAATATCTACAAAATAGACAGTTTGAATTAATGAAATACAATGTATGATGGCCCCTACAAGGGTGTCCCTATTGAGGGATCCATCAATTAAAGCCCACTATATATTTCTATTTTTATTGAGGGATCCCTCAAATAATTTTTTATTTGAGGGACATCCTTTAGGGTCCCTTACAAATTCAAAAATTCAAAAATTCAAACCATCTATTTTTCACATATTCATTCAGAGATCATCCTTGCAAAAAATCATACAAATTGAAAATCATTAAAACATCTAATTAAGACCAACAAAATCAATTAACACAGTGCTTCAAGAAAGTACTTGAATTTCAATAATTTAATTGAGTAATCAAATCATATCGGATTCAAGTAAATTTTTATAGAGATGATCTTTGAATGAATATCTACAAAATAGATGTTTGGATTAGTAAAATGCAATATGGAATGGGTTCTACAAAGGTGTTCTTCAAATAAACTTATTTGAGAAATCTCTCAATAAAAGCTCTCAGTACATATACATATATATATATATATATATACTAAGAGAATTCTCAATTTTTTTTGGAGAGAAGAACAGAGCCTCATTCACATTTGCAGAACTAATGTTAGTTAAATTGCTGTTCCACCAATATAATAAATTGGTACTGGAAAAATGTCAGGAATAAACTTTTCTGATTTAGGCAGGTGTTTATTATTTGTCTTTTTGTTTTCAAAACAATGCCATTAAAACACATTGAAACCAGTCACCTAACCATGTTAGGCCCAGCCCCCACCACCACCACAAGACTGTAACAAAAAATATTTTGCAAATATCAAAATTAACACATATACATTAATTAGTACTAATTAAAAAAACATTTATGATAATTATCACAATCAGTTTCATTATTATGAAAAAGAGAAAGTTTTGAACACATTGGAAGACAATAGAGAATTTGATGATCAATCTCATGGGGTAATTAAACTAATAAACTTGACATCCCCATTCTTAATTAGGCCTTTTCCTTTTCCTTTTCCTTTTCCTTTTCCTTTCCCTTGTTGGGTGATGAAACTCTGCCATCTGTCCCTGCCATCATAGCATATTTGTCCTTCCTGGTCAAATTGGTGCACTCAAAACCTAAAGTCCCAGCCAAAACCCTCTGAATATAATTTGCAACTTCAATGGCAGATTTCCCTCCTCTGCAAGTGAGCTCTGCAGGCAGCTGGTTCAAGAAGGTGATCTCATAAGTAGGCATAGGGTTCATGAACACAAAGTATGGGTCCAGCAATTTGTGCCCTCTAACTGTCGTCCCATAAAACACACTTTGCTTTGTGTTAATGGCAACAGGCACAATTCTGTCAGTAAGCTCTGCAAACAGGGCGCTAAACCTCAGCAGAAATGGCTCTCTGCAAGTGGTACCTTCAGGGCAAATCACCAAGTCTCCTTCCTCCAGTAAACGCTTGATATTTGCAGCATCCTTCTCTCTCTCCCTCGACAGAGCCACGGCCTTGATCGGAGAAATCAGTTCAGTGAATTTGCTTATGCTATATGTGACACAGCTGATTTTTCTTCCTAATGCAACTGCTGTGACAACGGGGTCTAAAACCGTACGATGGTTGCAAATGAATAGGACCCCGCTTTGACCTTTCTTGGGGGCAGGGGGAGGGGTACCCTTGACAATTAGGTTAATTCCCAGGAGTTTATAGTTGTATCTTGCAATTCTCTCAGGCAATGGGATGTTTGTGTAGACTCTGAGGAGGGAGAGAAGAATACCAATTGGCATCCAAAGAAAGGTCAATAGGGCAACTAAGGGGGTAGGTCTTTGGACCAATCTGCCCTCATGAAATATGATTGGGCTTAGAAGCTTGTTTCTTGGCAATGGCTCACATTTGGTTCTTGGGATCATGTACCCTTCCTGCAAAATGACAAGTACTCAAAAGGAGAGTCATCGGGTTAACATGAGAAGAACTTCTTTAAGTCAAATTGTTATCAAACAGAATTTTGTTAGAATTAAAAACAGGAAATGCAAAAGTCATGACCAAACATGACCCAATAATCTATACCTCCTTTAAAATATTGCTTAATTTGTATATATGTATATAACTTGTGGTGTAAAGAAAGTTTGGTTTGTGCAAAGTCACAAGGGTTAATTGGGATTGAATAAAGAAAGTGGGTTGGTGCATGAAGAGTGTATGGGGGTGTCAGTTGTCAAGCATCGTGAAATAAATGTGGTAAAAAAAAATAAAGTACGGAAAGTGAAAAGCATGAGCCAAAAAGAGGTTATGATTCATGTTAAAATGGTTCCAGTAACATGCATGTGTAGCAGCTGATATATCATATTGTTGCCATTAAGGCTCTCACCAAACTTGTAATAAATCCTAGATGAATGGCACTGTCCCTTCTAATGTTTACCATTTATATTCAGCTAAGAAACAGCTCACAAATTTCACCCTTAAATGCCCACAATCCAAAAACTGAATTTTTTTTATAAACAAATAAATAAAACCCAGAAGAAGAAAAAAAAGAAAAGAGAGGTGAATTATGCATGATGAAATGAACATACCTTGCAAAGGGACATGAAATCATGATCAGTCTCTCTATCTCCCAGGCCTAAATCAGGCAAGTTTGTACCAAACTCCTTGAGAATGGCCTCTCTTTTGAGCTCTCCAACAAGAACACCTGGTGTTTTCACAAACCCAGTTGCCCTCCCAGATTTTGACACCTCCAATTCAGTGCCAAGAACCTTATCAGCACCCAAGAGGTTTTTGACAAAAGGCTCAACCAAAATTCTGGGATTGGCTGTGACTACGTAACGCTTGCCAAATGAATTGAAAACTCTCCAAGTCTCTGGATGAACATCTTCAGCATAAAACTTGGGCAGCACAGACCTTGCCACCATCTCAATGTCCTTCATTTTAAGGCCAGAAATTGAAATGAAGATGAAGGTTTTGATTGCTATGGTCTCTGATAAAAACAAGTAGGTGAAATAGACGAACGGGACGGATGCTAACAGAACTAGGCCTCTTAGAAGACTGCCGGCTTCAATTGCAAGAAGCATGTAATAAGGGAAGGCAGTGCGTGACACAAGGAGTGTGCCATCAAGGTCTGCTGCCACGGTTTGGCTTGATCTTCCCTCGGTGCTACATCTAGAAATTGGCTCGAAACGGTGTCGTGCCCCCATGGCCACCAGAGAGAGAGAGAGAGGGAGAGATATGGCTAGGTGGGTTGAATGAATGTTTTGTGGGGTGAGCTTAGTGAGGAGGAGAGGTTATGTTATGAAGAGCGTAGGAGATGGGGTTTTAAAAGGAGGGAGAGAAAGATGGCCATGTTGTGTTGAAGTTGAAGTTTACTGTTTTTTTTTTTTTTTTTTTTCCCATGAAAATATTATGTGGTTGGGAGAAAATATTATGCAATTGACTTTGGGTTTTTGGATTAAATCAAAAGATTATGAAGAGAGACTTTTTTGACGTGTAAATTAGGGCAGTTGTTGTGAGTAGTTGGAGGTCGATGCCAACACCAACATTACATTCAATTAGCCTACTTTTTTAGTTTTTAGGCGCCGGCCGCCTTGTAGCTCATTAAAGCTCGGCTTATGACTCACTTTTGCTGTAATTAAGTAAGTTTGGCTATTTTGTTGAATTCTTATTAATTCCATCACCCACAACTAAAAAGTAATTAAATCCTTTAAACACAAAGTTTAGATTAATTAATTCCTGTCAAGTTGTCAATTCGATCACCAGAAGTAAGTCAGTTCTAATTAATAAGAACAGAATGTGTTATATCAGAAGATTGTGTAATTAGTAAAAGTGACAAGGTAGGTTTAGAGTCAGAAAACACAATTAGCATATTGCAACATATGATTATGTTACTTGTACTTTGGTACTCTCCTCGTGAGTAAATGCTGGCTCCCTTACATCCAAGGGTCCACCAATTCAGCAGGAAAAAAATGATTGAATGAATTTTCATTTTTTGTTTTTAAGTTCTTATGAAAACGGCGATAATATATATATATATATATATATATATATATTCTCTTATCAAATACCATATACTTCTTATTTGAATGTGTGTAGATGTAGGTGCAAAACAGTCGCAATCTTTTTAATATAACTAAAAAGCTTGGTTACTTTAGTATATAGATGCATGAAACTGTGGACTTATAACATTTTATTATTGCATAAGTTTCCATGTGGTAGATATAAACATTAACCAACCTCCATCTTCCTAAAAAAAAAATCTGTCAATCACTCTCTCTCTCTCTCAAGAAACAGATAACTTGAAAGCAATGATACCCCATATAATTGATTTCCATAAACGGTTGCGGACTTTATTGTTGAGGTTAGGAAGAGTCTTTGGCTCTCCAGACTTCCAACATTAAATATATAACCTGCTGGCTGCTGGCTGCTGGCTGCTGGCTTCTGGCTACTGCCAACAAACTGTCTGCATGAGAACCTGTAATCATACTTTTGTTGGCCTTATCCAAAAAAATATTGCCCGAAAGAGTAATTGAGAGACTTTCATAAGTAAGTTCATATTCACCGCAAGGCACGAAATGCATTGTTCTAGGCCGAATTTTATCTTTGAAAAGTTAAAATTTGTTGGAAATACCCACCTTCCAGTTCTGTAATTGGGACAACAGATCAAATTTTGAACACGAAGATTAAACTATGGATATATATATATATATGTGTGTGTGTGAGTGTGTATGTGATTTAAAAAAATCAACTGCTAATAAGAATTAATGTCGGCACAAAGATTGATTTCCATATATGGTATGTGTGTGTTACTATTATATATCAGAATATTAACTAATAATATCCTTAATTACATGAAGATTTCCTTTTTTCAAACCCTTGTGAATCAAGTAAATGTTCCAGGAGAGCCCAGCTTACAAGAAAAGTAAAATAATCTGGGTCGTTGTTTTAGTTTTTTTTGGGTCGATGGGTCATTGTTTTAGTTGGGTTACCAATAGCCCAGATTACAAGAAAAGTAAAATAATCAAAATTTGTTATACCGAAAGAGATCTTATATAACTCTTAACTACGAGACAAAAGGCAAATAAAAAAGTTCATCATCGTGGATAATCTACACTTAGGGTTAACCTGCATATTTAATTTCTTCTTCAAATTATATGGTTGGGTTGTCGTTGATGGATTAGACAACAATCACACACAAGTCACGCAAAGATAAAGCACACATGAAATTCCACAAAGTACACACGTACACAAAGAATACGAGAATTTATAAAGGTTCAACGTTATGCCTACATTCTCTTTGATGATCCCCAAGAAATTCACTAACATGAAAAAACCCATTTGGTTACAATGAAGAACCCCATTTGATTTCTTACAAACCCTAACTCTCTCTTCTCTCACCCTTGGCTCAAACCCAATTTGATGCCTTAGCTTTATCACGTTTTTTAATAACCTAACGCTAAAGTGCCTATTTATATGTCATAAGGCTTTAGTACAATTATATAAGGAATAGGAAACTTAAAGGACTCCAAAATTAGGAAAAAAAATATGTCCAGATTCGCCAAGAGTACGTGTCGGACTTGGGCCTCCTGCTTAAGCGTCACTTGAGTACCTATGTCCGCTCGAGTCTGAGTTATGCCGCTGGAGCAGGTGCTCAAGCGCCTGGGTCTGGACGAGAAGTACCGCTCTACTGCTCGAGAGTGCCTATAGTTCCCGCTTGAGCAGCAGAGCTCAATCAAAACTACTGCATCTCTTTTGACCATCTATTTCTTTCACTCATTCCGCATCTTTAAGTGAGCCAACATAAACACGGAGATCCGATAGACTCACAGAAATAATTTTTCGTAATATAAAAATATATTGCACATGTATGTCCTTTCTATACATATATTGCAAGAAATTTCAGTGTGTTGTCCATGTTTTCTATAAATCACTCCAACCTATACTTGAAATTGAATATAATCATTAATCATTAATTGATGTGAGTCTAAGAATGAATCATATACCTTCATAATTTTATATTATCATATACGTAGCATTCTATATACTTGACAACGTTTCGTAATTCTATTTATATAAACGTGCACGTAGCATTTTATATGTCTCGTCACATTTCAAGGGCCGCCCCCATGCCATAATAAATTGCATGTGCTCAAATATGAACTCCTAGGGAAGAAAGTATCAGAAGTAGCGACCTTGCATAACTAAAAGGGGGGTGCAAATTTTTGTCTTGTAGCCTTTTCTGCAACATAATTTATGAATGCATCGGTGTCTACATATGGAGGTCCACATCTCGCATTTCATGAAGAATTAATACATCACCATGGAGACTCTAAGGCCACATGCTCTTCCCGTCTGCCCTCACCTAATTAGTCGATTGTTTTAATGGCCGACCACTTGAGTAAGACGTTTCAACATGAACACATTTCAACACATCTCATCTAGGCTAACTTGTTCTTATTTAATTTGTTTTTCTCTTTTCCACATCTACCATCTAATCGGACAATTACATGTCAAAATATGAAACAAAATGTGTCTTAATTAGATAACAACGAGAGCAAAATGGATCCATGTCATTTTCGAATCGTGAGGCTCTATCGTACATTAAGCAAGTATCAGTCTTAGTCATCGATTAATTGTTACCACATTATGGATAATTAAGCACCGGTCCAAATTTGGTATACACAAAATGCTAGTTCATATGCCAATTCCTATGATCCGATTTCTTTTTCTAGGGTAGGGGCTATTATAGCTTCTCTGTTTTCCTTTCTATCTAGACTCTAGAACTATTCCAATTCCTACGATCTCTACATCCTAAGTTGGAATAATTCCAATGCCTTTTTGAATAATTACTTAAAGAAAGTGACATAGTCTTATAATTTGTTTTAGAGTCAAAGGTTGCATTAAGTGGAGATGTGGTAGCCGCTTCAGTTTGCATTCAAGTTTGATTTTATTCTTCGTACAATAAAGTAATTTTGAAAATGCTATGTCTTGCGTTAAGAAAAGAGATAAAATTTGAAAAAATCAAGCCATAACAATACAAATAAAACTCTCATAAAGGATAGATGAAAAACTCTCACAAAAGAGATGTGAAAAGCTCTCACAAAAGGATAGGTGAAAGCTACACAAAGAACCCAAATAGTCTCAGCAACTTATTCCAAACATAAAGAAACCGCAAAAAGGCACATGAGGTGATTATATGTGTGATAACTCCAAGAAAATGGCAAATGATCTTATAATTTATCTCATGTGATTTTTTATTTATGGATCCTAAATTTATGTATATTTCACTAAAATGTAACATATATCTCAAATGAAGAATATAAAGATAAATCGGCAACCTTTTTTTATACTTGTTAACCACCATTTTTTTATACTTGCCTCATTCTTTGGAAGTAAGAACTTTTATTTTTTTGTCAATCACAGTTTTACATGTGGGTAGAGATTATCATTTTCTGTTTTTGATAAATTATTTTTACATATGTGCGAAATTGTGATTTGCATGAAGTAGAAATGCCTCCTTCTAGGGAAGGAAGGAAACAATTTCTTTTCCTGATATCTTTGAATTAGGGATCCTTTATAACACCCAAAAAAAAAAGAGCTATTTACCCTAAAAAATAAACACCAATCGATTCAATAAATGGAAATTGTATTCATCAATGAAATAAACCCCCTCAAAAGTTTGCATCTGCCCAAGGGCTCAACCCCATAAAGAATTAGAATGGGCTAGCCCGTATCAGAATAATAAGTGGCCCAAATATTTTTTGGTAACAATGGGCAAAAATCTTTAAGAGGTCCATATGGATTATGGTAGCCCAAATCATCAAGGGCAGCATGGTTTGCATTTGGTATTGGTATGGACGTTTACTTATGGTTTGCATTGAAGCGAGGCCCAAACAAGTTAAATTGGGTATAACCGACCTAATAGTTTTTCTCTTTCAATACTCGAACACGTCTCAAGTTCGAATCCCTTTATTTCATTCGATAAAAATATAGATTGGAAGTAGTAAAAGGGAGGAGGGAGATTTTCTTCCATCTTCTCTAATATTAATTAGAATTTCTAACACATAGTATTGGTACACTTAAATCTACAGACAAAAAATGAGTAACCCAATAATGTTAAAAGAATCCACTACGCAGTTTTCCGGTTGACATGCTTAAGAATCTTTTTTATGTTCCCAAATTCTCAAGGTGATCTCCATATGGGTCTTGGTGTCTGCCACAATGTATTGCTGCCAGAAAAATTCAGAAAGGAGGCAAAAGATAGTGGGAAGACAATGAAAAACAATTAGGTTGAAAAACAAAAAAGGCTTTAAATTTGCATTTCAATTCCCTAAAAACGCAAAAACTGCTTAATTTGCAAGCAAATGCAAAGGTATATTACTACTAGTTATGTGAGATAATAATAAAAATAGCCAAACAATGTATATTAAGTTAAACACTCTTTTTATATGCGCAGAAGAATATAAAGGACATTGTCAGACATGTAAAACCTAGCCAAGCAAAATATTAGGTTTGCATGGCCAAACTGAAAGCCAATGGGAAAAGGGAAAAGTGGAAGAATAGAGTTTCTCACGTGTAAAAGCAAAGAAAAGTGCTTTTTTAAAAATTCCTTTTCTTTCTCCTTTCTTAACTAGATGCAATAAGACTTTCAACGTTAGCCATGCCACATTGAAGTTCCATATTTTACTAGCAAGGCTGTAGGAAATTTGGAAAAGACTTTGCAAGCCGCTCTACAGCTTTATGACTCAACTTTTTCCTCTTATATATTTCACGTGTGGAGACATTCTGAGTGCCTAATCTTCCAGTGAAAGATCCACTCATGTTTCATGGAATCTGCAGGTCAAAAAGATCATTACAAATTGGACGGCTCCTGTTCCTTGATGAGACAAATCGATTTTATTATCGTCGTTAGTTTTGTTCTATTGATCTTTTAATTATTTTGTGTGTGTTTACAGTTGTGTAATCAAGGAGAAAAACTTGTATATCACGGGAATAACATTGTATTTGTTATTCTCAAATCACACGATGGAGGGTGATTGGATAAGAATAGCAAAACAATATTATTCCCTTAACATACAAGTCCTTCTCATAATGAAGGATTCCATTAACCAAAGTGAAACTTTAATTATGGTGGTATTTCCATAAACAACCAAGAACAAGGTATTGTGATTACGACTTTCACAAGTTTGAGGGAACATAAATTGTATGACCTTTCTTTTCTCCTTTAAAAGGTAGGTCTTGCGATTAATTCAGGACTAGGTATGTATCATTTGAAAAGGAAGATCACTAACTCATTGAGTAGCTTACAGATCATGGGTTAGTTAGTTGACTTAATTCTAGTAATACACCTACTAATAATAATGTAAGCTACCACTAACTCTAAAATTCTTAAGAATACTGCATAACCGAATAGGCCTATCCCTATCTACTCATTGCAAAATGATTTTAGTTTAAATGTTTCAATTTTAGTTAACCTTAAAAGTGTCTTATAAGCCGGGAAAAAAAAAACCCGAAAAAACCGATCAAAATATATACTAACTGTAAATGAAATTCCGACATTTTGCTTGAATCTCTTTCACTATTAAAAAATATATATATATATATATCATTAAACTAATAGTTGGTTGATATAATTTTTGCATATTAAATTGCTAAAACATAGCATTGTTTCAAACCCATCCAAAAATAAAAGCAAAACCACATCAGCCTTCAATTTGCAGGCCCTAGTAGGACTAGTAAGAGAGGTATACTAGTCCTCCATTTCCAGAATCCTGAAGAAATGATATGAGTGGGGCCCACGTGGACCCACTATACTGGTTGTGACCTTAGGGGATTTGTGCTCCGGGAGCACCAGATTCCTCCTCCACTTGTACACCTACTCAAGTACTCAATACAACACCACGTGGGGGGATCCGACTGCGTTGACGTGGCATCACAGGAGAGGTGGAGAGGGGCACCGGGTCGAGGTGGAGGAGGGTGTGTAAGAAGAGGATGGTTTGTTGGGCAGCTGTCTTCTGTCTTAGGAAGGGGAGCACGTGACCAGCACGAGGGTCCCCCTCGAATGTCTGTCTTCGACCCGTCCAAACAATTAATTGAACTTTCTCTCTGTATAAACTTCACCTCTCTTAGCTCATCATATTATCATCACTTAATCCATTGACGCTTCCATACATAAATGTTTGACAACCTATTTATCCATATATATGATTCTTGTGTTGTGGATCCCAAATTACCCTTTTAAATTCCATCATATTACGTATAAGATCAAATATTAACTCTATACAAATATTGTAAAATTCACTTTATAATTTTAATTTTAGTGATGTTTAATAATGATAAAAAAGATTTTAATTCGGATGCAAAAAGATGAACTCACTGTCCGACCAACAATCTCAGTGTCAATGAGACTTTGGTAAGAAGGTGAGGTTGGGTACTATCCTATCCCTTCACACAGCTAAGCAAAGAACCAAGACACCTTTGAGGCTGGGACTTGAGAGAGAGAGAGAGAGAGAGAGTCAAGTTGTAGGGGTGGTGTGCATTAATTCCAAATGTCCATTATATTTCATATCTCAGTGGATCCCACTATATATTATGCCTCCTTAAGATGAGAGGTCCAACAAATTTTCCCTACCATCCATCAATGGCCATGCTTTGAAAATAAGCCTCCCTTCCTTTTGACCACAAAATTAAGAGCCCAAATTCTCTGCTAAAAAAAGTTATGCATGACCATTTTTACAACCTACAACCCTAGGCTTGATATTTGAGAGGAAAAATTAAAGGGTAACTTCAACATTTCTCATAGCTACATATAAATCCAAAATGTCTAAAGTGCATATCCATGCTCTCGTGTCATGCTCCACCATGAATGGGGACAAGTTGGTATCGTAGCAGGTAGCAGCATTGAAAAGATGGGAACTAAAAACTGAGTGAATGGAGATTTCCCATTAAGATCGGCTCGAAGATAGAATTCTTCAGCTTCTGTACCACCACTAGTTGTTTCTTCGTTGGACAACGATGTGTGAAGAAGTTTCTTGTGATTAAGCAGACAGGTGAGAGACAGACCCCTATTGCTTTCTGTTGCAATTTGCAAGAAAATCAAGCTGAGTGGGAATGGAGTAATAAGCAAGTGCATGCCTGCATATAGGCTCCTCTTAACCGTCGATGCATATGAGAATCACAATGTATCAACGACGATGTGTGGATGATTTATCGTATCATTCTTGTATTTCGAAATATATATATCTGCTGGTTTTTAATTCATACTTTTCAGATAGGTATCGCCCACTATCTGATTGCAACTATGGTAGGCCTAATTTAGCATGACATTGTGCATATATTTACCTAATAATTAATTGATTGTTTTACCACCGATAGTAAGTTAGATAGTGATGAAAAGATTGGAATTAAATGTGATATCAAGATGGCAGCTTCAATACGCGTTACATCTGTTGCTTTCCTTTAATGCGTAAATGAGCATCCCCACAACTTTTAATAGGAATGGTGTGCGCCTGCATGGACCATCGCATTTGGATATATATGAAGAAAATGAAGATGAAAACTTGAGAGAAATGGCGTGGGTGGGGGGGAGAGGGGGGGGAAGGGGAAGAGAAATAGAGAGAATGAATTAAAGTTGTTTGAATGCAATGCGTTTGTTCAAACATAATGTTATACTGCAACACAAACTTGAATTCCTCTCAAGTCAATTTCATCTTTGGAAAATAAAAATATGTTAGAAATACTCGTTCTGGTTAGGTTAGAGTAAGTGTAATCACCTACAAAAACTTATCAAGTTTTTTTGTTGTACTTTCGAACTTGAGACATCTTCCAACTTTGAAAAGATAACGCAATTTTTTTTTTATTTTTTAAAGTTACTTAGAACTTACTAATCATATGTCTAATGTAGATATAAATCAATCAGCTACTAAACAATCCCTTAAACTTCCTTCGATCGATGAATGAATTTGAAAATCACCAACAGTGGAGTAATTACAGGAACATCTGGAGAGTGGGAAATGGTTCTAAATTGTCAACTTAAATGTGTGTTTTGAAGGAATATATATAATTATAAATAGTAAAGCATGCAACGAGTAGATGCATCACAAATTCTGGCACAACTAGAGTGAGCCGCAAATGTCAGAGAAAAGCAAGACCACATGGCCCATGGGTAACAAGGTGGCCTGCCTCTGCATTCACTTGCAGAGATATATATATATATATATATATATTAGCATATAAAAAGTAGTCAAAGTGTTCACAATAATCCTTCATTATGGTGAGAAGATGAACGGGATTTCTGAATGCAAGTGGATATTTAGACCAACCTGATCGATCATGTGCTTTGTAGAACAATTGCAAATATTAATTCTTTAATTAGCAATCTTTTAAAACTTATTCTCCCTTTTTAACACTCATAATCAATCGTTAGACGTGCTAACTGCCAAAAAATCGGAGATTTTTTCACTTTAAATTAATTATATATCACTGCTTCCTTAATTAAAATTAAATTATTCTGCAATAGCTTACTTGCTTGCGTTATGAAGTTACAATTCTTAGGGCCAAACTCATAATTAAATATAGAATTAATCATGTGCAAATCACGATGCGTTTCTGGGATTTCCTAAATAAACTAAGTTATCCATGCATGATGCATGTTAGTTAACTTACATCGTTGAATGCATTGCAACAAGTCTCTCTGGTGGTGGGTACGAAGATCTTGTTATATTAGTCTAATTAGTTTCTCACACTAAATTATTAATCTCCCTGCTGCACCATCACCATGATGCATATGAGCTCGATCTCAATAAGTCTCCCTGCTGCATATTTTTATACCCTTTCAACGGTTTTTCTGTTATAGTCAGGGAACTGGTTTTTTTCATGCATATTATTATTTGTATCTTTTGCTGTCGCATCTGTTCAAAATCTCATCCATAATGAAAGTTAATTAAAATATAAATGAAGAACATGTGGAGCTCAAAATTGTAGAGGAAAAGTGATACAATTTGTTTGGAGTTTAATGCAGAAGGTAGATTGATTGGCAATCAATCAATTTGGAGGGTAATTAGAAACTGAGAAATTAAAGCAAGTGGCTTTGAATCTCACATGGTCTCAGAACAAGAAACACAGACTCTCTCTCTCTCTCTCTCTCTCTCTCTCTCTCTCTCTCTCTCAAAAACACGAAACTGGGTGCACCCAAATGAATGTAATTAACAGTCGAAGCTAACCCAGTTGTGGCAGCCTTTTCTTCGGCGTGCAACGAGGGCCGAGCCTTATAAGCTGCTCTCTCTCAAATATAAAGAATTCATATTCCTTTGATTGAAAATAATAACAAAAATATAAATAATTCATGTGCTATATCTAAAATCCCACATGTCACGCTCTCCTAGACCATCCCTCACATGCCTATGTATGCATAAAGCAAGGCACTTCACACATCTCCCTAATCCAACGCCTCCTTACTTACCTTCTTCCAAAATATTTCATGTCTCCATCACTCATTTTACTTCTAAGTTCTTCTTATTCTTGCCCTCTCCAATACACAAACTCATGCCAGTATATGAAACTAATAGTCAACCCTTCTCCATGCAATTAGTCACACACATATCTTCTTAGGTCTTGTTTGGTAGGTTGTATAAGTAGTAGGATTGAATTATGTCATATTTTAATGCTAAAAAATGAATGTAAATACGATAAAAGAGAATTCTATCATAATCCCATTATGTACATTTTTGGTAGGATAACGTATTCTACAAAATGAGTGAGATACATAATCTCACTACTCCAACCCTTCGACTTCATACTTCTGAGAGACGAGACAAGGACACATAACACTAGTGTCTATGAATAATACTTATCATTTCCAATCTAATGAAATCTAACGCAATCCGATCCAACTTCCTATCCTATCATAATCACCAAATATGACCTTAATGTTCGGGACTTCATAGGTCCAAATTTTGGGTGCAGAAATTTTGTGCACATAAACTCTTAAAATGAATAGGAGCCGTATACGTCCACATTGAGTTTTGGGGAGGGACCGAGTTTCAAAGTTAGGAATTTTATTGCCATAGATTATAATCATTTTAGGACACATATGCTGAGTGGAAGAGGGAGGCCCCACGCCGACATATGCTGCTGCTGATGCTGCGCGGTTCAAGGGTTCATTCAAATGAGGGACTAATCAGAGAGTTCAAAGTGACGTGTCTAAATTATTAGGTGGAAGCAATAGTTGCAGAGTTTGAATAGAAGCACCATAGATATCAGCCTCACTCAATATGGCTCAATATGCTTCCCAGCTTTCACCACCACACAAAGCTCGATCAATTCCAAGACTGGTGGTGGCATGGTCTCTGTTTGGGTTACACCAATGGGCCCCAAATGGAGTTATATGCGACTGTGATGGCCTAACAGTGCTGTTGCCTAAAGTTCATTTAGGTTTTAATTGCGGTAGGCCAACGAGGCTGGCATCATGCAGCTCAAAAATATTAATCAATCGTTGATAAGAAAACCAACGTAATTTAATCTAGCTGTCTTGAACATGACTAGTACCCTAGAGTTTCACTTCACCCTTACCTCACTACCTACTTGTATTTGTTGGAGGAATGCTTAGGGCGCGATTTCATATGTAGATACATTTTAGTCCAATAATAAAAACCACACACATCAACTGGTGAAAAACTTTCACACTCATGAGATTAAGGGTAAACGTTGTCTACCTTCTAGAGCTAAAAGTTCCCAGATTACTTGTACGAATGTTAAGCTCATTATCTCATAGGAATAACAAAAAGAAAAAGAGGAGGCGAGGATTTAGATGGTTGACCAGTGGTGGGAACTCTAGATGAAAAAAGAGTACCGTCTAAGGGTAATTTCCACATCCCAAAAAATAAAAGTAAAGTATGATTTTGTTTTCCAAAACTTCGGCTGCTAAATATTTCTTACATACAGTCATATGATATCAAAAATATTGATATCATTTTTAATTTCTTTTGGTGTCCAACAAATTTATAATGTTTTATAGCTTAATTAGAACGCAAGCATGAGGAGCAAAGGGTGGTAAACTTAAGAACTTAACTGATACAAGATCGAGAATCGAGAGATAAGGAGAAAGTCAAATGTTATTATGATTTTTACTTGAAGTTTTAAATTAATGTGGTGTCGTTAATTATATTGTACGTGTTTATAATTTATAACAGGTTTTGTCGGTGTAATTTTGGCATGGAGATGCACGATGGTGACACAAACTGACGCCACCACCACCGTTGGTAGCTTCAAATCAAGCACTGCAAGCCCTGGCGGCCGGCACAACTATTACTTAATTAGTTAATTGTCTAATGTCTGTGTTTTATACTTTTCACCACATCCATAAGCATTGTTCTATGCTTAAACACGAATTAGTAATTATTTATTTATTTGATCTTGTCGCATAGAGAGATACTGTTTCTGCTTGTTAGTTGGTAGGTTACTTCAACCTATATTATCTTATCTTAGATTATAAAAATAACTTGTTATCCTTATAACGTGAAGTTTTTCTCGTATAAGTAAATGGTTTAAGTTTTGGATATCTCGAATCCGAATAACAGTTGTCATACTAAAAAATTACTCGAAATTAATTTTGGAAAAAGTCTTACCCCGGATACATTGGTTTTATGGGCATAGATTTTTGTTGGCAAGTGATGATTATATTGTAGTTTTGTTGGTCAGAAACATGAACATTTGCTATGATTTAAAGAATCACGCAGCCTCCCCAGAACAAAGCCCTCACACATAAAAGCTTCTTGTTCACACAAGGACAATGGGGCAGATAACCAAAATGATTCTTCTGTTAATTATATGTCATTATTGAAATACATTCATTTTGTCATTAAATTGCATTGCCATGTCTTTTAAAAGTAGTCTTTTCATGACAGCAGGCGTTGGAGAAAAAAAAAAATCATGTCCTAGGGTTCTTCCTACCCCCACCAATCAAAAAAGATTCTAAAAAAGAAAAAGGGAAAAGCTTTTTAAAGGAGAAGAAGCCTTACCTTACCACTGCGCTCTTTCACTTTTATGTATTTTCTTTACTTATCCAAACAGAGCCCTCTGACAATTTGTTCTAATAAAACCTAAGTAATACCTTTTTGGATATGGATGGAAACCCACAAGCTTCACCTTTTCCATTCCACTTAGCCGGCACTAGTGTCTTGAGTGTGCTCTTTCTAATCAATTCTCTTCTTTCTTTGTGTGTTCATATCATCATGATTTTTTCACACACCTCTTTTTTTTTTCTTCATAAGTTTGATCGATTAAACATGAAACAAAGTGAATTCCCTTTGCCCCATCGTCATGCTGATGCCCACATACGATACGAGAGATAGACTGTAGAATATATTTTTGGAGAATTATTGTTCTGAGGTTCTGCTTTCGTGGCAAGCATTTTTCCTGCTTGTTATGAGAATTTTGGACCCCATTCATGATGTGATAGACATGGATTGAAGTTACCTTGTTGGAATTTTTTTTGGTTGGATGGAAAATGGTGATCAAACTCAACACAAAGGATAAAAAAATATCTCAAGCATATTCAAAATCTTAACCACTATCTTCATCCATGTGGCAATTAATTTAACTAATTAATCTTCAGTTGTGCTAAATTATAATAATAGTTTCCAGATCGATAAGAAAAACGAGACGTAAATGACAAAGACGACTTATATCTCAGATTTTTAGTGCATAAGCAATAGATAGTCAACAAGGATATGGAATTCTATAACGCACGCACATAGTTCCCAATCTATAGACAAATCTTAGCAAAGTTCTAAATCTTTGGTTTTCAAAATGATGGGGGCATCTGAGTCAATATATTTGAATGGAGATCAATCACGTCCGATGATTGCTTTTTGTTATAGTCGACGGAGAAATTATGGTGACTGATTGATTTATAATATATCTATATATATATTCGTGTCTTATGTTGATTTGTTTTGGTAAGTTATTACCTGCATTTTCTTTGAACGCCAAACACAACTTTACTTGATAATACAAAAGGGTTCGTTTCATATCAACAACAGAAGATAGTTTCATATTATGCTTTAAGTACACCCAACATTTGACTGCGTGTTAGTGGGGGACCTTTGACCATCTAACGTTAACATAATTAACCTAATTAACTATTAACAATGTTTAGCAATTGCTGTCATGTCATCATCACGTGATTAACATCGCATTTATATATACATAACAATTTTTTATATATAATTATAACGAAAATTTGTGAAGAATAAAATAATTTTAGAGCTTGCAATAACATGGTGAAGAAGATTCGCTGCCTTTATTTACAAAAGAAAATGAGTCCATTTCACATGGGGGGGAGTATCAAGCATTTCTTTTTTAGGTTCTCAGTGATGATTTCACATGTTTTAGAAAATAAGCAAACAATCAAATTAAATCAATTAAATTATAAACCTAGCTTAGCTCCTATTGAACATGATCCATGTGATGTAGTAGCATAATCATACATGAATTAGAGGTACAAAACTTAAAATAGCCAACAAATCAAGTGAAGCAAAGGACAATGATGGTTACAATTACATGTGGTAACCTACTTTTTTCCATTTAAAAGATGTGCAAATACAAGATTAGGCAAAGCCCTTCACCGACTAATTAAGAAAGAGGAAAAGAAAACTTCTACACGCCATCTACCATTTTAGCTAGTGTGCATAATTGACTTCCACAAATTACAATAATGAATTCAAAATTCGCTTTATCACACATATTTATAACTGTCATATCAAGATTATCAAAAACAATTTCATTATCGAGTACGTAATATTGATATTCGAGAGCATTTCTCTCTCTCATTTATCTTCACAATCACAAGTTAAAACGATATATGTCTGGTAGGTAGCGATTTATGGGGTTGATTGAGGAGGATATATAGATATGTGATGAGGGACCAAAGACTTGACAGTTTGGTACAAATAATATATATATATATGGTGGACATGGCCTTGATACCATCATGAGAGGTCTGTTTCTTTTGAGGGGTCCAGATATACAAGGGGCTTATACAAATAAATGAAGCAGTACTGGTTCGTCTCTCATCCGAATTCGCTTTATCCGTGTGGTCATTTATCACCAATTATTAAAGCGTAATATTCTTCTTAAAACTTTGGATCCTAAACCATGCCCACACACCACTTAATAAACCTATCTTAATTAGCCAGACGCTCACTTTGCTTAGTAATTTATCCTGATTTTGGTTTAATTTGTGCTCAAATGATGGACTGGTGTGTACGACTTTGGAGCTTGATGATGTGACAAATTCCTACCTATTAGGCATTTTAGCAATATATATTTTATTATTTTGAGCTAGATTTGTAGCATCTTTAATGAATATTGATGACTAAATATACCTATGGTACAGCAAACGGATATTTTTTTAATAAGCAATAGTTTAAACTACAAAGAGAATTGAGGGTTTCTTACATACACTACCAAGATGTCATGATAGTTTGAATTGAGACCACTTGTCTACAATCCAATACATTTTTTCACTGGACTAGACCCTGTTTGCTATATTAAATAGAATTTAGTATGCTAAACAGTGAAAATATATAAGAAAAGCTTTTGTAGTTAATTATTAAGGAATATTCTTCCCACCTTTGCATCTTATATTTTTATTTTTAATTCAACAACTCTCGTCTACGAGATTTGAAGTTTTAATTCATGACTGCTTTAAACAAAGTAAAAATTAAATGTCATTAAACTAAATAACATTGTTATTTGATAGTTTCTCGGTCAATTTTAATTATCATTCAATAGAAAACGCACTTCAATGCTTTATGATAATTTCAAACACTAGTTGGAAATGATTAACCCGAATTCAAATTGTAGAATTTTCCTTGATAGTTGATAAATCACATAGCATGATCAATCACGTAGTCTTCATGCGATAGGTTGCAAAGGAAGTGTCTCATCCAAGTCAATCCACAAAAGGTTTCAACCCCAAATGATATATGATGTATTTTAACAATTTGCATATAAAAATATTCATGAATGCCAAGAGGTACAAAGTGACAAATTTTTTATAGAGATATTTAGTGATATATTTATTCTTAGCACTAATATTATAGATAAACCATACACCATTGAATTTCTATAAACAAACCAAAAAAAAACCCAAAAAATGACAACTGGCCTTATTGAATTTAATATTGATTATTAAATTACTTTGATGCTCTATTGAGTGTTTTGGGTATTTTTATGAGATTTTGGAGTTGAGCTTGTTTTAACAAATTGATGGCAGTTTTGTAATTTATAAGAAGTTAAAAGCCTCTTTGTTATGTTGTAAATGGATTTTGGGTATGTTTCTAAAGTCTATTTCATATATGATATTTTTATAATTTGGACCCCTATTTGTTTATAATAGTGAATCTCCTTCTTATTTATTTTGGTCTGTCAATTCATATAATGATTAACATTGTAATATTGGGTTAATTACTTCATTTGTTTAATCACTCAAATTAATAAGCTCTGGTGTGAAGGGCCATGGTGACCTTCCATAAAAGTGTAAGGCTAAAAGGCTGAGTGGAGGCTTTGAGTGGCTCCTGAATGCACCAACCATGGCCTCATTTAAAGGCATTTTCTATCTTCGGCTAAATATTTTTGACCCCCCACTCAAACCCTAGACCCTCGACTTTGCATATATATATATATATATATAAGATTCCATGTAGTTTTTACAAAGGTGTTGATCCAAAAGGCATGTTGCTAGAAAGCACCATGGGCGCAAAGCTATAGCTCCACTAACTAGCTGATGATTACATTATCAACTTACTTAAGGCCATAAGAAAAAGAAAATTACATTGTTAATTCCATGAAAGTATGAAAATTCCATGAAAGTATGTTATTATTGAAAGAAGGTAAAATACAAATGCAGAAAAGGCTAGAAGCAACTAATTATCACCAAGACGAGTAGCATCCACATTGTTGCACTGCAGCAAGTAGTATATGCCAAATTGACTCTTGGATCATCATTGAGTTCATGATGAATTCATCATTAGGGCATCTGATATAATTATTTTTGAAAAAATCTCGACCGTATGAGAGAAAATTTTATTTAATTAAATAAATTAGTACAACGGGGGACATAATACAACCCAATAAAAATAGATCTTCCAAAAGAACGTCCTGCACAAACCCAGGGCCACCTCTACCAATACAATAGTTAGAGGCAAATTAGAAAGGAATCAACATTAATTAGCCCCCTAAGCAAGAATTTTATCGGAAGTTTTACTTATCTTCTTCTGCCTTGGAGGATTTTTACTGTATAATCTGGCGGCCAATTCCTCGAGAGCACAAAAAATCCGCATGTATAATTGTTTTTTGTTAGATAACAGTGAATAATATCACAGGACAGAAACCACACCCAAAAAAATTAAATAAATAAAGAAAAAAATCAAACCACAAAATTGGAAGATGCTGATGGAGGATGGGACCCGCAAATCGCGGGCCCCATGTGAGGGGCAACAATGGAACATGGTCCGAATTTTGATAATTTTGATCCCCTCTCCTCCCAATGGCAAATCCATTCACTAATCATTACTTCACCCACTAATCCCACAAAGTTAAATTTTTTTTAATTTTTAATTTTTATTTTTTAACATCGTGAACAAATTAAGATACTCATGGGGTTTGACAAGCATACACGGCTCTGTCTCATCTTGTTGGGAGACACCTCACAACGTCCCATCCCACAAATGTCAATACAGGGGTATTTTGGGAATTACACAAATGAAAAATATGGAAGTGGCAGTAGAATATTAATCCATCCATCCAAGTGCGTATTGTGTTGGGCCTGAAAGCGGGCCAAGAGCCGGGAACGGTGACCCGCACCCACCCGACAAATCCCCGTATTTTACATAGAATTTTTTTCCAGTCCATTTAGACACAAAAAACAAACAAAAAAGAAGAAGTATTCCATGGTGCCTTTGGGGCTCCACCGCCACCAACACTAGCTCCTTTCTTGCGGCCGCCACCATTGTTTGGGTTGCTTCTTCTTCTTTTGTTTTTTCTTTTTCTTTTTGGCCTTTTGACTTGTGAGCTCAAAGTATTTAAGAATGTCAGGCCAAAATAAGAAAAGTAATTAAGAATGATTACTAGGGTTTTGTAGACTAGTGTCGACCTTGTGGAAAGTTTTATCCTTTTTTCTTTTATTTTTGTCCTGAAAATATACAATATTTATTTCCTCTCACAAATTGGGTAAGTTGTGTTTCCTGTTATGGAAACTCAAAAGCTAAATTCGGCTTTGTTTAAGGTTTGTTTTTTTTGGGGAATATGGTTGGGTGTTCATATGAGAACTAGCTTGGTTGATCAAACAATGTAAAATAGAAGAGCAAACAAAACGACATTTGGAGGCAGGCAACGGCTGCCTAGGGCCTTCAAGTTGAGAGGGCCCCAATTTGTATAAACCTCTATGTATACATACATTATTCAAAAAAATTGTATTATATTAATATTATGTTAGGCCTAAGTATTGTAATAAAAATCCAATTATTCACTCTAAAACTAAAAAAAGAAACTCAATAAAGTTGTTATGTGAATTACATATTATTTGTTTCTTTTTAGGTTACAATTGTGACTTTGAGTTTGTTTTAAAAAAAAAATTTAGCTTACTGAAAATTTAATTTGACTACATTTGGTGGTTCGCCTAGGGCATCCAAAACATTAGGACCACCCATGTCAAGAATGCACCAATTTAGCGGCTTAAAGCTTTTCA
This sequence comes from Prunus persica, assembly GCF_000346465.2. Taxonomy (NCBI): domain Eukaryota; kingdom Viridiplantae; phylum Streptophyta; class Magnoliopsida; order Rosales; family Rosaceae; genus Prunus; species Prunus persica. Next base: position 25,821,061 of record NC_034014.1, read on the forward strand.
AAGAGTTTTCGAATTGTCTAGTTTGGTATGCTTTGAGAAGTCTAAAAGAAAGAGCTAGATGAGCTAGAGTTAATTATGGTTACAATATTTTTCAAAGTTTGCATGGTGATAAAAATAAGTTTACTTATGATGAAACTCGCTTGATAAATCAAGTTTGTCTTAAATTTGGCCAAAAATCTCTTGAAATGTAAACAAAAAGAAAAAACGTGTTTCAGGCTTTATTCGTTTGGGGAATTGTATGGAAGTTTTTTTTCTTTTTTTCTTTTTGGTGATAAAAATATGAGTGTTGTGATGATGTGTAACAAGGAGATTCGTTAATGAGGAAGAATAAATAAAGCATGCCCCAAATATACAAGAACCAAATATTTAGATTTTATAGGTGAATATGATAGAAAATAGGATCATTTTTTATTTTATACACATTAATTTTAATCAATCATGAAATCAAATAAATAAAGTAGAATCATGAGATGAAACGGGGTGTGTGATGAGGTGGCCCCAAGTAGCGATGATGCTGGGCCGTTCACAGCCGTCCGATAAAAGAGCACAAGATTTTTTATTTTTTATTTCTATCATGAGCCGGCGGGAAGTGGGGTTTAGAGTTCATCACTTCATGCGCGCGTGTTTCCATTAAGCATGCGGGAAGCCGATCGAGTCATCATGGTGCGGCTCGAGCCGACTGTGTCATAAAGGCATGCGCGCGCTACGGCGGCGTTTTGCAGAGCAGACTTCGTAAAAGTAAAGCAATCATAAATGGGCCTCCATTTTGCACTGGTTGGATAAATTTACGGTCCATAATTAAAAATAAATAAAAAATCCAATCGTATTCTCATTGGGCTTTGTTAGCCTCTTAGCCTCACTCGCCTATGTGAGACTGTAACACAAACTCGCTTGGTTAGAGCTTTGGTTGGATAATGTGGGGTTAGATTGAGAGTGGGATTCGGTATGATCAGTTAAATTTGAATTTTGGAAAAAATTAAAGGAGGTGAATATTATATTTTATGGGAAATTAAATTTGTGGAATTATTGACTGAGATTTGGATCTGACCCTCAGCCGTTATAAAAAAGCATATGCTATTAATGATATGAGAAATTGTGGAGATTAAGAAGCTGCTGCTGCTGCCATCGTACAAACTTGAATATAACCCAGAAAAAGAACATTTAATAAAAAGTATTTATTTGATAGTTGAAGTTCATCTTGAAATATAATCGTGGTTGTACGAGCCTATTGATTAAAGAATAATAGTATTTTATTGTTAAGAATATCTGTAATATTTAGGATCAATACAATTTTATTACAGAAATTAAATTAAAATAATAAAATATCACTTGTAATTGTGTGAAATTAAACTAAAACCACATCAAACTTCAAAACAGATTATGAGAATTATTAGACTAAAACAAATTAAGAAACAACATCACCGCTTGACATCTTCTTGGGCAACCCGAACAGAGCCATAAGGCCATACCAGCTAAAACCATAGTGCCGCACCAACTAAACCCGAACCCAAAGCAACCCATCATCATCCCCACTTCGTAGCTCCAAATCTATATCGAAAGCTGACAACTGGACTAAGATTTTTACTTTAAGGTTTTCTGAGAGAGTAGCGATTTGGTTTTTTTTCTTCAAAAAAACTCCATTGAAAGAGTAAAATTAGATTTTGGTTGTACGAGGCTTATGTGCCCATATCATGTTGGGGCGGCGGCTAAGGATTTTTCTTTAGGGTTTTCCCAGAGAGTAGCGATTAAGTTTTCTTAAAAAAGCTCAATTGAAAGAGTAAGAGAGGGGATTGGGATTTGAAACATTTAGTTGTTGATCTATTTCATGTGATTACATCTCTTATAACTTTGACGAGTGTGTTTATCATGTGAACTACTACAACTTATGTGCTCATATCATGTGTAATTTTTTATTTTTTTTTATCAATAAGAGAGGGAATTGGAATTTAGAACATCTAGTAGTTGATCTATTTCACATGCGCACATCTCTTATAACCTGACGAGAGTGTTTATCATGTCAACTACTGATGAAATTTTTTGGGCTCACTCTTATAAAAAAATGTGATTAGCAATGCAACTAGTAAATTTATCATGTGAATTACTAGTGAGATTTCCAAGATTCACTCTCCTAAGAAATGTGATTAGTGATGTAACTAGTAAATTCTCTTTCTTTCTTTTTTTTTCGTTGGAAACTATAAAACCTAGTACTATTTTAGATTTAACTAGCCTCTCTGCACGCACTTCCGCGCTTGTAAGAGTTTTTTTAAAAAAATAAGTAAATTTATTTTAGAATTAAAAAAGATAATGAGTAGTTGTGTTCCATAAAAATAGGATCCATTATCTGCCTTTTCTTTTTCTTTTAATTTTTTTAAATATGAAAAAATGTGAATTTATCATATTATCTTCATTTAATTAATAATTTGAATTCTTAATGTTTGCATTAACCAAGGGCATTTTCTGGTATTTTGAATGTTTCACCATTCTCTGCTTTTTGCTTTATATATATAGATGAAAAAAAGGCTTACAATTTTTCATTTTTCAAATTTTTTTTTGGGGGTATGAAATTGAATAAAAAATAATCTTAGCCGTTGAAGCTTTCGGGCTATAAAAGGGAAGGAGGATTGTTTAATTGAGTCCCTCCTTAGTCCTTTCCTTTGTGATCAGAACAAAGTCTCACTCGCTCTGTGATCTCCAACTTCTCTGTCATCCAAAGAATCGAATCGATATTGGAATACAGGGAATTGGGGGAGCTTCGTCTCTTTCACCCTTTTTATATTTACTCTCCACACCCATCTTTCTCTCTAACCAAAAGAGAAAGAGGGGAATTTCAAAGCCGAAGAGCAAAACATAAAAAGCAGCTAGCTAGCTATACAGCAAAACCAACCAAACAAAGCCAATTGTTTATATGCATTTACTAGAATAAGAGCGAAAAGGGTCTTTTCTTCAACCTCTGCCAGCACCTTTGAAGCACTTACTCACACTCAGTATTTTCTTTTTCCTGCTTTTGAGGGCTCTCGCCGTCTTCGGGTTCGGCACTCTTCCTTTTCTCACTGAGCAAATTGGTGGCGCATTAAAGTCTGGCTTTTACAATCTTGACTGAGCTAGACAGAGAAAGATCTTCAGCTGGAGATTTGTAATTATTATTTGAAACGCAGCATTCAAGGCCACTCTCTTCTCTGCCAAGTCTTGGAATGAAGAATTCTTAAATCCCACCTGCACATAATATAAGTCCTGTTTTTTCTCATTGTGAAAACAAAGGCAAGTGACATTTCATTTGGCTTGGAACAGAGTGATAGATCGATCTGTGTGTGTTCATTTCATATCTTTGCGAGAAAGCGACATTTCAATCAAGGTATGGTAGTTTAAAATGGTATTGGGTTTGTTCTCTTTTAGGCAGCTAGTTCGTGAAAAACATGTTAGAGGCTGTACCCCTTTGGTTTTTTTAACTAATCTTTTTCTTGAGTTTTCTGTATTCTTTGGAAGTTTCAATTTTTTTTGAGTTTGGAAGGAATTATATCAGAGTTTTTCGATCTGGGGTCTTATTGGCTTTCGTTTTCTGGGGCTGCGTTTGGTTATAGTTTCTTTTGTCTCATTTACTATCTTTTTTATGTTTCAGATCTACCAGGATTTAGACGTTGCCTTTTGAGAAAAAAAACGGGGACAATGTTGGCTCAGAAGCAAGCAGAGGAAGCAATAGTCTCCAACTTTAGCGAGGCTCATGATCATGAGGGAAAGGAAGATCATCATCAAGATAAGGAGGAAGAAAACACCTCCTTGTTTAATGTCAAGAACTTTCTCTGGCATGGTGGCTCTGTTTGGGACGCTTGGTTCAGCTGTGCTTCCAATCAAGTACACCCACCAACCCAATACAAAAGAGACTCCAAATTTTTGCTTTTTCTTGATTCGCTTAACAGAACTTCTAATCCCTTTTAATTTCTGTTTCTTTTTTGCAGGTAGCTCAAGTGCTTTTGACACTGCCATACTCATTCTCTCAGCTGGGATTATTATCAGGCATCTTGCTGCAAATATTCTATGGAATCGTTGGAAGCTGGACTGCTTACCTGATCAGTGTGCTCTACATAGAGTACAGAAGCAGGAAGGAGAAAGAGAACGTTAACTTCAAGAACCACGTTATCCAGGTTGGTCACGATATACCATTTCTAGCTTAGCTTCTTTAACAGGACCACCACCCACCGCTAATGCCTAATCTTTAAAGCAAAAGCGTGTGAAATAAATATCCAAACTCACAGTGCCCAGAACCTCTTTCATCACTTTCCACTACGCTTAAATCACACTATACTGTTTTTGGTTGCAGTGGTTTGAAGTCCTTGATGGGTTACTTGGTCCATACTGGAAAGCTGTGGGGCTTGCTTTCAACTGTACCTTCCTCCTATTTGGATCCGTCATACAGCTTATTGCTTGTGCAAGGTGAGTCCTTTTTACATTTTTTACTCTCGAATCATGCAAATCTCACCTGGGTTTTACTTAGTTTTAACTGTTGGTGTTGCTTTTTTTTGCTTCCTGTTTGAGAGCAGTAACATATATTACATCAATGACAATTTGGACAAGAGGACATGGACCTACATCTTCGGAGCTTGCTGTGCCACTACAGTTTTCATACCTTCTTTCCATAACTATCGGATTTGGTCCTTTCTTGGCCTTGGAATGACCACTTACACAGCCTGGTACTTGACCATTGCAGCTGTTGTTCATGGCCAGGTAAATCAGTCATCAATGCCCCTGATCTTTTGATCTCTCAGTACAGCTACTATTAATATTATTATCTTTCCAAAGATGCTTTCTTTTTCTCTTTACGTTTTCTGCTTAAAAAAAAGTTAAAAGTTCTGTGCTTGGTGAAAACTCTGCAGACTGAAGGAGTAACACACACAGCTCCCACAAAGCTTGTGCTGTATTTCACCGGCGCCACCAACATACTGTACACGTTTGGTGGCCATGCTGTCACAGTGTAAGCTTTTCTTTTTTCACCCTTTTGCTGCTCTTTCAGTTGTTTCTACACGGCTTCTCTTTGCAGCTTTTGCCGGCCTCTTGGGTTTCGAGATCCACAGACAAAATCATCCTATCTACTTTTGTTTGCTCCTGAAAAAACAACATTAACCCCATTTCTCTAGGAAAATTGCACAGTAAAATGGTCCCTATGTTATACTTTTACCGAAAGAGAATACATGCTTCTCTGTTTCACTTAACCACTCTCCCTTTCATTTGTCTTCGCCTGGGGCATATAATATTGTTGTCTGATAGAGATTAGAAACTGCTACCAGAGACTAGATTGTTTAGTTGCATAACAGCTATAGAAAGATGTGACCTGAGGGCTCTTTGGTCAATTAGTTGGTTTTATTATATGTTCCCCATGTTCTTGTTGACCTTGTAATAGTTTTAATTGGACTACAGTATTAAGCCAAATGTAAAATCCTTTTTTATTGTGAAGGGAATCTGATCAGTGAAATGTGGGTGGGAATTTTTCAGGGAAATCATGCATGCCATGTGGAAGCCACAGAAATTCAAGTACATCTACTTGTTTGCCACAGTGTACGTTTTCACACTTACAATTCCTTCTGCTACCTCTGTCTACTGGGCTTTTGGTGATGAGCTCCTCAACCATTCCAATGCCTTCTCTCTCCTCCCCAAGAATGCCTGGCGTGATGCCGCTGTTATTTTAATGCTCATTCACCAGGTCTGGAAATTACTGGCTTACTAAAAAAATTACCCTTGAATGAATGTTGTTTTTACTGTTTTACTGTGAACTGACATTTTGTGTTTTTGGGCGCTGGTGCAGTTTATAACATTTGGATTTGCATGTACACCATTGTACTTTGTGTGGGAGAAGGTGATTGGCATGCATGACACAAAGAGCATTTGCTTGAGGGCACTGGCTAGGCTTCCAGTTGTGATCCCAATTTGGTTCTTGGCTATAATATTTCCTTTCTTTGGGCCCATTAACTCTGCAGTTGGGGCTCTCCTGGTTAGCTTCACAGTCTACATCATCCCATCTTTAGCTCATATGCTCACGTACAGAAAAGCCTCTGCTAGACAGGTAAATATAATTACACAGTTACAATTTCTACTAATTCGTATCATTGATATCAACATGTCATTATCGTCACACACACACACATAAATTATCCATAATGATGATGTCGTCGTTGAGTGGTGGCCTGTAGTTATCTTGATTGAGTGGGGGTATCTTAGGCATTCTAGTTTTGAGTGGGCACCGATGGTTGGCTACTCACATTCCAGTAGTTGCAGTTCAGAGAGAGAGAGCAGCAAGTGTACAAAAGTCATTTATGGCTTGGATTTGGAAATGTTACGAGAAGCATTGAGATAGGTGGCCAGTCCCTTTCGTTTAGTTATACTCTACAGTTGGGACACTTGTACCATGCCTCAGCTGAGCTGTTTGATTAGACCTTTTTCAATTAGGCACTGTGCAGTTTGGTTAGTTTGGTGGTGACTTTGGTCCAACAGAAAACAAACCCAAAATAGAAAACTTGGTTTTTCTGTGGTCTGAGGATTCGTAACAAAACATAAAAACCGCAACGAACACGTAACTCAAGTGGTTTAAAACATTTACCTCTATCATAAGTCTTGTGTTCGAAACCCTCCGCTCCGAATATACCTATTGATTTTCCCTTTTCCATTTTACTGTGTTTTGCAGAATGCTGCAGAGAAGCCTCCTTTCTTTTTACCTAGCTGGACTGCCATGTATGTGATCAACTCCTTCATAGTTGTGTGGGTTCTGGTGATCGGGTTCGGGTTCGGTGGATGGGCCAGCATGACCAACTTTGTGAGGCAAGTGGACACATTTGGGCTCTTTGCCAAGTGCTATCAATGCAAGCCTCCAAAACCACTGCCAGCAGCAGCAGCTCCTCACCACTAAAAAAAACTTCTTCACCCAAAGATCGATTTGAGCTCAAAACTCTCTGAATCTGGATCTCTTCATATTTGTACCATACATGGGGAAGTAGTAATATTTCCCCTACATGTCATGTGTGCTGGATTTTGCTTTTTTTCTTTTTTCTTTTTTAATTTTCTACTTTTTTGGGGTTAATTTAGTTATATTATAGTGTGTTGAGTTGTGATGATTCCTTTCCGATAAAAAGCATAGGTTAAATTAATTAAATCAATATATATATGTTTTTAGGTATTTCATTTTTTCCAACTTTTTCGGTGGGATTTTGTAAGATTTTGTTGTTCAATTTTGGTATAGCTTTCAAGGTCATTATTAGTAGCATGTTTCAAAGTGCCTTATAAAATCGCAACGTTATGGGCCTGCCTGGTCTCCATTTCCACGTGGCTTGATCTCAAGAGCTGTATGTGGACATGTTTTAATGGCTCCCATTGACCTTAGATTCCAATTGTATGAGAGCTGAGAAAGAATGGGGCGTGGACCCGCCCCTCTTTCACATGGGTCGCACGTGGATGCCCTTATGTCACGTGCCATATCCTATGAAATTGTTGCTTGTGAACATGCATGAGATCCATGTGGTGTCTCCAAATTTGGTTAACTTCTGCATGTTTGGCTTTTAACCTGTCGAATGAGCAAGTTTCAGTTGAAGCCATTAGTCTCAATTTATATTCACGTGAACTTGGAAATATACTTTCTGAAGTAACTTGTTCCAATTGGACCAAACCAAGATCATCAGCAGTGGATTCGCATAAACGTAATGGAGATTTTTTTTTTGCGCCGCCAAATCATCCAATTAGAGGCTGCTTAGTGCCGCTTCTTTTTTCCTTGAACATGGAGCTTTAAAAATTAATTAAAGAGAAGTAAAGAGAAAGGAGGAGGAAGAGGAGAAAGAAAAAGGAAAGGAGAGGGAGAAAGAAAGAGGTTTGAGTGAGTAGTGAGTCATCCTTGAATTGCTTTGCAAGATCTTGAAGGTCAAAGAGGTTTGAGTGAGTAGTGAGTCATCCTTGAATTGCTTTGCAAGATCTTGAAGGTTCTCGTAACTGAGACTTGGGAGTGGTGTTGGAGATTGTGGAAGAGTAATTTGGTTTTAGATAGCTTTGGAATTGAGGTAGGGGACATCTTAGGATTATAAATTGTTGGGATTATTTTAATTAAACTTGGTGAAATATATTAAGGCTTTATTTGTGTTGTGTGCAATTGTTTTATTTGTATGATTTTATTTACGGTATGTTAATCATTAACTTTGTAAGTTTATGTTTGTTGAATATTATTTCAAGGGATTCACTAGTCTAGTAGTTTGGAGCAATTGCTTTCTCAAGCATTTGTGTAGTGTGTGTGAGTTTAGTATATTATCCCCCCTCTCAATACAAAACGTGCCACGTTCAAATTTTTTATTTTAAAATAAAAAAGACATACCTTTCATAACTCACGTAATCATGTTTCTGAAAATTCTTTAAATAGGGAGTTGTTAGTGACATATTAAAAAAGTCATTATGCATTCATACGGTACGTTTTAATAAAGAAGGAAAAGTACATGATGACTTTTTGAAGTGCAGCACTTACAATAATTTTCATGTGACTTTTTGAAGTTATACATGATCATGAAGATAAATATTGAAAACAATGCGAAATGCATGTCAATGAATATTGAAGTAAAGTAGTTATTATGCATATAACAAAAGATTAGGTTATGGAAATGAGAAAGTAAGATTTTGAGTAGTTGAGTGTAACCAATGCTTAGAAATTTGCCGAGATGGGTGAAGCTGGAAAGGCAGGGAAGTATGCTGCTGAGATGAGTGAATCCGGAGTGGAAATTAAGGTAGTTGAGCTCAACAATTAATGTGTTACTTATTCATGCATCAATCAAATATATATGTGTACTTTATTTATGTTGAAAACAGGGAACCAGAAGAGCAAGCTATGAAAGACAATGGTCCATCAAGTGGCCTGCAGATACATTCGACGAGGTCGCAACATTCGACAACTTGAGCATCTTTCATGTTCCAAACAAACTTCGAAAAGTCGACGACAATGCCTACAGCCCTCGCATTATCTCAATCGGACCTTACCATCGTAAAAAAGGCAACCATGAGCTTGTCACAATGATAGAGCACAAGTGCCGTTACATGCGATACTTCTTTGACCAAATCAAAGATCCTCAAGAGAGCCTCCAAGTCCCACTTGAGTTCCATTTTCCGGTCTACAATCTAGACACAACGGTTCGCCGGAGCTACGCTGGGGGTGCTCGGGACCATGATGCCGAAAGCCTTGAACACATGGTGTCGTTTGATGGCATTTTCATATTGGAGCTCTTCCTCAGGTATGACCAATATTGCAAAAAAGTTCCCCTAATAGACCAATCTGATGCAATTTTCAACAATGCTTGGATGATCCCCGCCCTTAGGCGTGATCTCACATTGCTCGAAAACCAGATTCCCTTCTTTGTTCTACAAGAACTGTACGACGTTGTCAAGCCTCGAATCGTTAACTACAAGCCGCCACACTCCATCACTTGCCTTGCTCTTAATTTTTTCGAACCTATGAACGAAAAGGAAATGATAAAAGATGAGCCTGAGGGAACAGAGTACAAGCATTTGCTTGATCTCTTGCACAAATTGTACCACCCAGCTTCATGCCTTCTTAAAGACGAACCGCGAAGCAATTTCGAAAATTGGGGTTTCGATTTCTGCGCTTGTGATCTTTTAGAGGCTGGACTTGTGTTTCTATGTGACTCGGACCACTCCTATAACATAACTTTCACTAAAGGAGTGATGAGAATTCCACAAGTGTATATTGACGACAGAACAACTTCACTGTTGAGAAACCTGATTGCTTATGAGCAATGCAGCCTCAGCAGCACGCAGCACATCACATCCTACGCCATCCTCATGAAGAGCCTCATCCGTTCGCCGCATGATGTTACGTTACTTAGGGAACAAGGCATCATGAACCAGAATTGGATCAAGGACGAAGAGTATTTGACCTACTTCAATGGAATTCTAGATGAAGTTGTTGTGAAAGACTTTTGTTTTGGTAAGCTGTGTACGCAAGTGAATGCCTACGCTAGCAAGTACTGGTTTCGGAGACGGGTGAGGTGCCTGTATAACACTTATTTCTCTACTGCTTGGAGTATGATTTCGTTCGTTGCTGCGGTTTGTCTTTTTGTTCTTACTATTGCACAAACGTACTTCGCCATGCACCAAGCTCATCAGTAGCTAGCTATAGCTAATGCTTGTTTCATATACTCTGTTTGTTTTTTTAGTAAATGAGGCTGGGGCTGGAGAGTTTCTTTCGGTCCATCCTTTGAGTTTGATTAGCCATTGCTGTTATGTGTTTCAGATTCTTCCTCTATAACGAGTTCGTATGATCTTAATTTGTGTTTTCCCAATTGACATATACACAATTATTTGGAGCTTAAAATAGGGAGATATCAGCTCTGTCACTGATTGTATATAGTTTTGAGTTTATCTTTCGAATTATGTGTTTTAATAAGAAATCTCTCCCAAAGCTAATACACTCAATAAGGAATGAATGTCTACATCAATAATCCAAAAAACAAAAAAGGGGAAGAGAGCTCATCATCTGCGTGGGTTTATGTGTTGTATTATTAACAATTCTAAACAATTACACGTAATTATAGGAAATCACAGTCATATCAACCAAATCCACAAGATTGACCTCTTTTGCTACTGTGATCGTCTGTGTCTGGCGACCGGTCAGATATGATGGGCGATGAAGAACATAGAAGCACATAGAAGCTTTAATTTTTTTTTTTTTTTTTTTTTTTTTGGGGTTCAAAGAAGAACATAGAAGCTTGGACTTGAAGTAAGCAAACCAGGAAAGTGACAAGCCCTTAGAAAATATGTCAGGAAGCTGAGTGTGATTGGAAGCAGAATATAGAATAGGTGAAGAGACTCATGATCTTATTTTAGTGGAAGGTATTTAAAGGAGCTAGTAAGCTAATGGGGTTGGAATCAAATCGAATGACTCAAATATACATTTATAATTGCAAGTTGATCTTAGATCTAGTCTTTGCTTCTGGGCTTATGTCACCACATTCCATATGCTAACAAACTAGGACTAATGTATGTACTTAATGGATCATGAGTAGCATACGTGTCTGAAAAAGGAAAAGAAAATGGTAATGATATGAGTATAAGATAAAATATATATTTAACTCGATCAAAGACCAAGTCGTCGTAAAGATTAAATAATTAAGTGGAGACTCTGGCGTTGCGAAAGGGAAAGCAAATATGAAATGTGTTTATTGTAAGTTGATTTTTAGTCTCTATCTTTGTTGAGCGTATCCCACATTGAAGTAGGGAAGTTTTGTCGTAGTTCTCAAGGTTTTTTGTTTTCTTTTAAAACTGATTAGCAAATTAATTAGTATGTCAAAGTTAGATTTATCAAAGCTTATTAGAGCGAGACGGTTGTCCATTCTTTCTTATTATTAAATTTTGAGAGTAGATCAGTCTTTAAAGCGGAATGTGGAGATTCATAGAGTCTTTGTATTTATTTATATGCCCTATGAACTAAGGAAAATTACTCATAAACTAAAGGCAATAATAATACTAATTCAATTCCCTGCAGGGAAGCTCAGATTAGTTCTCGACAGGACGACAAGGGGAAGATTTGATGAAAATGGGTGAGATGAGAAAGGAATTTCAGGTAACTTAACCTCTCTCTAAGCTTCGCTTTTGAGTAGACATTAAATAGATTTTAAAGAAAAATGATATAATCTCTTCATATTTTGGAGTCTAAAGTTACATTTTTTTCTCTCTTTCTCCTTATCCTTCCCCCTGTTCGTCTCCCTGTTCTGCATAATATAATGACACAGAAAGATAGGTGGAAGAATGATTTTATTGATAAGCTCAGCAAAGTGAATATGACAAAGTACTCGAGCATCTATGACACCCAAAACAAGAGAAAAATAAGAGGGGAGGTTTGCATCGATAGAGTTCCAGATAAACTTCGAACAAGTCAAGGAGGATGCCTACCGACCAAGCGTTGTTTCCATTGGACCATTACATAAAAAAGACCGCAACCTCGGAGCCATGGAAGAATTTAAATTGTCTTACATGCTATCCCTTCTTCATCAGCAATCAAGAGCAGCTGAAGATGCTGAAGTTGCAGAAGAATACCACACGCAACCTGCTACAAAATGCTTGGAAGAGTGCATGGATGCTATCTATGGTTTAGATGAAGTGGTTCGTCAATGCTACACTGAAAAGATCAACTACAAAGAAGATGAGCTTGCAGAAATAGTTTTACTGGATGGTTGCTTCATATTGGAACTTTTCCTCCGGTGTGATCGAAACTTGAAGTATATGAAGTAAGATGACTGCAATTTTGATCCAGTCTTAAGAAGTGCTTGGACGATTGCAGGCCTTCAGCATGATCTTGCATTACTTGAAAACCAGATCCCATTCTTTGTTCTCGAACTTTTATACAATACTATCAAGCCTCATATCACCAGGTGTAAACTACCACAGTCGGTTGGTAGCCTTGCTCTTAACTTCTTTCATCCTGTGAGCCGAAAGGAAATTAAAGAAGAGCCCTGCCAAGCATTTGTTAGATCTCTTGCACAAATTCTACTTCCACCCGAATGGTCAATTGCCATTCAAGCTTGAAATCGATTCAGACAACGAACAACATTCTGCCTTACAACGAGTAACTTCACGGCTTCTCGGCAAGATAAAAGGAGAAAACCAAACTCCTCCATGCTTGCCTAGTCATCATCAACGTGACCAAGCAAGCAAAGGGAAGTGGGAATTCAATTATTGCGCTTCAGAACTTTTGGAGTCTGGAATTGAGTTCAAAGTTGGACCAAGCACCCAGCAATATTTGTTGGACATAAAGTTCGAGGATGGGGTGATTATAATTCCCCAGCTGCGCATTCATGAGACTACGAATTCACTCTTGAAGAATCAGATTGCTTACGAGCAATGCTGTCTCCGGAGCACGCATAGGGTTACATCATACGTCTTCCTCTTGAAGAGTCTAATCAGGACCTCAGGGGATAGCAAACTGCTTCAGGCAAGAAATATTATAGAGCACAATAATCTGATTAGAGACAAAGAATTTTTGAGTCAATTTGAAAGTGTTCTAGATCAAGTTGTTATGAAGGACAACTTTTGCTATGCTGCTTTGCTCCACCAAGTGAACAAATATTGTAAGTCCTGGTACAGTTTTAGCAGAGTTCGAGTATTTCTGTGGGTGCAATTTCAAAGACAGAAAAGAATCCTCTGTGACACATATTTTTCTCCTCCGTGGAAAGTCATATCACTCGTGGGTGGAGTTTTCCTTCTCCTTCTCACTTCATTGCAGACATACTATACAATTTATCCTCGCCACTGATTTTGCACCTTCTTTCAACATTGAAAGAAAATTTCCACTAGCCAATGGGTTCCTACGACAGTGTGGCACCTAGGCACCTAGGATCGAACTTCAATGAGATTTCTTTCCTCTAATGTAATAAAAAAAGGAAAAAAAAAATACCCCTAGACTAGACTCTAGGAACTAGTTACTACGCTTGTTTAATTGTTGCTTTTGATTTGTTTCAGTTATTTATTTTAATTTTATATTTCTCATGGGGAAGTGGGGTTCCATTGCTGTTCTGGAAGGTTTCTGTTGGAGCATCCTATTCCTATGAAGCTGTTGTTTCTTTAGCCTGCAACCTTTTGCCATAAATAATAAGATTGAATAAAGGATGATCAGAGTAGCCTCAACCACAACACTCATCATAAAAACTACCACCACAGAATCACATTTTTCCATTTTCACTTTTTGTATCTAAATGAGACTCCACCTTTGACATACCCTGTTCGGCCCGATAGGCATAGCCATTGTTCATTCTTTTGGGCCTGGTTATGTATACGTAATAAGTCATAGCCTTACGCCAAAGGTTACCTTTTTTCACTTTTTTCACACATATATAGTTATTTGACTTAGGTCGTTGGTCGATGTCAGTGCCGGCCTTGAGGTTTTGCAGACCTCAATTCCTACGTAACTTCATTATTGATTTGAAAAAATATATTATACGAACTCAACATCAAAGATTGTAACATAAAAGATAATTAATAAAATAATAATAATATTCCACACAACAAGAAAGGGATGGAAAATATTTACTCAAATTCTAGTATAATAAAAATTAGTTGCTTACACATATATACACCATAAACTTCTTCAAAATTGAGAATCTTAACTGAAAATTTGTAAATCGGGGGACTTATTTTCCCAAATCCATCTTCTTCCTGCCATAGAATTAATAAAGAGAATAGACAAAACATAAAGCAAACAAATTCCAAAATTAAAAGAAATCGTCAATCAACTGTTAAACAATATCCGGACTTTAGTCTTCATTAGTAGGTTAATTGTCTTAGATTTGAAGTTAAATGAATAAGTGGGCTTTTCTAAGTTTGGCTCTTATTAATTTTGGATTAAATATTAGGCCTTAACATAATATATATATATATATAAGTTTATATAAATTTGAGGCTCTAGACGGCCGCCTTACCTGCTTATGGTCAGGGCCACCTCAAGTCAAGTCAAATAGCATTTTTGGGTGGAAATTAGACCGAACAGGACTGTAAGATCCCACATCAACTAACGGAGAAGGGGCGATGTGCCTTATATGTGCACACCCGCATCCATCCAGCACGAGGCCTTTTGGGAGTTCACTGGCTTCGAAGTCGTAGGAACTCCGAAGTTAAGCGAGTTGGGGGCTAGAGCAATCCCAGAATGGGTGACCCATTGGGAAGTTGCTCGTGAGCTCCCAGAAACAAAACTGTGAGGGCCAGAGAGGAGGTGCCCAAAGCGGACAATATCGTGCTACGGCGGAGTGGATCCCGGGGTGTGACAATTTGGTATCAGAGCCACTCTGCCGTGTGGTGTGAGTGTGCCGACGAGGACGTCGGGCCCTTAAGGGGGGTGGATTGTAAGATCCCACATCAACCAACGGAGAGGGGGCGATGTGCCTTATGTAACACCCCGACCCCAAATTTCCCCAAATTTTACCCTTATTTAATTATTTAATTATTTAAGGGTATTTTAGTCATATTTTTAACCGGAGAGAGTTTGGGACCGTGACTTATATTTTTGGATAGGTCGTACTGAGACGAGTTCATAGACACGTAGTGGACTCGAATCGGAGTTGTAACGAGAGAGATATGGTCAAAAGAAGCCTAGTGGCATAATCGTAAATATTTCGAAATGGAATTTTTTATAAAATCTGATTTCTCTCTCTCTCTCTCTCTCTCTCTCTCTCTCTCTCTCTCTCTCTCCCGCGACCTCTCCCTCTCTCCCGTCAGCTCTCCCTCTCTCTCTCTCCTCGCAACTCCGGCCACCGGCTACGGCTGTGGATGGGGCCGGTACCAAAATGACCGGGGCATCGTCCTCTTCCAGCCCCAGCAGTCTCCCGCCTCCAGCCGCCGCGGTTTAGCCGGAAAATAGAGGAGAAGCGGCCGGCGTCGTCCGATCTTCGCCGCCGTCGATCTCCCTCCTCCGGCCACCAAATCCGACGAGCAAGGTATGGTTTCTCACCTATTTTTCATGCTCTAGCTGCCTGTTGGGTAGGATTAGATCGATTCTTAGCGTAGACAACAACTCGATTTTTGAATTGAAAATCGGCCGAACTTCGGCCATTTTCGGCCACTTTTTGGGGTAGGTCCAAGAACAAAAGTGGCTCCAAATAGGGTGTTATACCTAGGGTAGGAGTTTGGAGCCGTGATTTTGAGATTTTCTGGCGAAGCGTTATCGCTTTGGGTACCCACGTGCTGCCGGCGCGTCCGGTGGCGCGTGGGCACTGTAGAAAAGTAGCACTGTATGCTGATGAGATCCTTAGGTTTGTCATGAGTGCGTAGGATTTCGCGGATCTCAATTCGGACGTCGTTTGACTATCGAACGGATATTCGCATATTGCGCGTTATCCGGGTTCGATAGGTTGGGACCGTTGGATGGTCCCAAATTTAATATATGTTAATCTAGGTATTTCTAGGATCGTGTAGGAATTCACGGATCGTGAATCGGAGCCCCGGATGTTCCGAATAATAATTTTAAAGTTTATATTTTGTATTAACCGTCAGATCATGCGATCGTGAGAAATCCGACCGTCTGATCTGAACCAAACTCGCAGGACAAGTGTCCCATACCTGGTAGAACCCATAGAGACTTTCGGATCGGAAATTGGAGGTCGTGGGTTCTGCAGGTCCGTTTGACCAGGGTTAGAGTAGTTTGACCTTTGGTTGACCGTGAGTCTCCCGGAGTAATCTCACCCTTCCAGGGGGGAATTATCGGGAGCTAGACTATTGTGGAGGGTTACACAATATTAGAATTATTTTTATAATTATATGTGGTTGTACAAGGGTACAACAGAGTCTAGAATGTCAGTTTGGAGTGCTATACGCACTACTTTAGGTACCTCCCCGGATGTTGGATTTACTACGAGTACCACCAAGTGAAATTGAGGTCTCGCGTGGCGTAGGTTATCCGGCGTTGGGACAGGCCCCATACGTGGCGTTGGTTGTACGGGCGTATGGGGAGATTTGTGATATTATGTTCAGGTCTCACGTGGCGTAGGTTATCCGGCGTTGAGACAGGCCCCATACGTGGCGTTGGTTGTACCGGCGTATGGGGAGCTATGTGATATTGTGTTGAGGTCGCACGTGGCGTAGGTTATCCGGCGTGTCGACAGACCCCATACGTGGCGTTGGTTGTACCGGCGTATGAGGAGATTTGTGACATAATGTTGAGGTCCCGCGTGGCGTAGGTTATCCGGCGTTGGGACAGGCCCCATACGTGGCGTTGGTTGTACCGGCGTATGGGGAGTTATGTGATATGATGTGCAGGTCTCGCGTGGCGTAGGTTATCCGGCGTTGAGACAGACCCTATACGTGGCGTTGGTTGTACCGGCGTATGGGGAGATACTATGATAGTATGACATGGTCGCACGTGGCGTAGGTTATCCGGCGTGTTGACAGGCCCCGTACGTGGCGTTGGTTGTACCGGCGTATGAAGAGATTATTTGAAATACAGAGAAATGAAATAAGGTATCGCCTAAGTGTGGAATCGGGTTTTTTTGAAGAACTACGTGTGGCTTGATCCCTCAAGGAGGGTACGTAGGCAGCCTAAGGTTATTAGGTGCAGCCGCAGACTACATGTTAGTCATATTTGGTATTTGAATGGTTTGGTAGTTGGTTAGGAATTATTGAAAGGCCGAAGGCCATTTGTGTGAATTGCATGAAATTATATTGTGCATGCTGCCAGTTGGGAATATTAAATGCGTTTTCATGCATGTATAAATTTTGGGAAATGTCCAATTTATAGGGGAGACTCTGCCGAAATTTCGACAGGGAGTCTCGGTTTTTAGTAAGTGGGTCTGGCATAGGAGTGATGTCAGGAATTCCAAAGGGTTCGTCTCGGGTTTTGAAAAAATTCGGGGCGGGTTCTTTCAGTTGGTATCAGAGCTCTAGGTTCAATTCCCTGTGGACCCAGCACTTTATGTGCATCCTTAAATTGTGGGAATCAAAATGTGTTCCATCTCGGAATGGTACATTTGCGACGTTGAGGACGTCACAAAAGTCAAATTATTTCACAGAGGAAAGATACATAGGCCGCCGGAGCATAGGAAGGGCTGGAGCTTTACCACAGACAGTGGTTGTTTTAGAAGTTCCGGAAGATTGCGAATAGAAGCCGAAGGTTTTGCATAGGGTAACACCTGTACTTAGGGTACAGTTGGATGTTCCTATGACAAAGTTGTTCATGCGTCCGCATAAGCGGGAGGATATGGAGTTGATCAACCTGCTTCTAGGGATCCTCCATTGCCTGAACATGTTGCTAATTTTCGACTATGTGCCTAGAGCACCGAGTCGAAGATACTAAGAGCACAACCTTTCTCTAGGAGGAGCAACTCCTTGACATTGGATCAAGGGATCCAAGATCTGAAAAGTGGCGTTAGAATAATCGAAATCACAAGTGTCTCTTACAGAAAGA